>NC_061108.1:113140465-113325465 GCF_015104395.2 Macrobrachium nipponense
AAGCAATTATGACTACCAATGTGGAAATGCCTAAATTGGACTGGTCACAGGTGGACCAAGTTAGTGCTTTTAATGAAGGGAAGGATTTCCTCGAGAGTTACTTAATTATCAACAAGATTGAAGCTGAAAATCAATGGCACTATATAAAGCTTTCTGCTGGGACACAAGGAAAGCATTTATGGGATTTTTGGCAGTTGACAGATACTCAAAAGAAAGATCAAGATGTTATTTTTAGGAAGTTTGCTGATCATCTGGTAGGCACACACAATAAATGGGTGATGAGATTAGAGCCGGCTTCAATGTCTCGAGGAGAGTCAGAATCGGTTAGATTATGTTTGCAGGTTAAAGGCAAAGGCAAATAGCTGAAGTTTTCATGTAATCACTAAGGATGAACAAATAAGGTTCCAACTGATGAAGGGAATCAAGTGGTCAGAAGCACAAAGGAAGATGATCTCCAAGGGGAATGCTCTAACCCTTACTGATGCTATTGAGACAGCACAGAATCTCCAAGCAACACACTCAAATACTTCATTTGAGAAAAGCACGTCTGTGCATGTTATCAAAAGATAACTAAGCCATCCAGTGCAGCAGAAGAGCTGTAGGTATTGTGGATTCCATCATCCTCCAAGGAGATGCCCACCTATGGGAAGAAGTGCTGGAAATGCAGTAGAATGAATCACTTTGAGGGTGTATGTCAGAATATAAAGAGTCGTTCACTGTCCCTCTGATGAAGCATGTCAAGGGCCAGGTCCAAGGAAAGGACCAGACAGACATGTGGAAAAACCCAAGTCCACAGCAACCAAGTGGCTGAAGAAAATAAGGTAATCCATTTTGATGACACGCCATTGAATTGTGGATCTATAGACTTGTCAGAAGTAAATGTAGCTGCCATTACTAATTCAAAAGGGGAACAACTAGTAATTATGGCTAAACTCAAGGTCAAGGCTGATACTGGATCCAACGGTAACATCTTACCTATAAGATGTCTCAGACAGATGACCCAAAGGCCAATGGAAATTTTACAGGGATACTGAAGCCAACTTTGGCTAAACTTACAGTGGCGAATGATAAAAATATTCATGCATATGGAACTATAGAAATACCAACAAGTCTGGATAAATCCCCAGTTGTCTATTTACTTTTTTATGCCTGTGATACCAATGGACCAGCAATTCTGTCATGTGATGCCTGTGATAAGACTAGGAATTATTGCTGTAAAGGAAAGGTAGAATATATCGAGTGTCAAGGAGGAACATGAAAACTCATGGCCTCCTCCTTTATGTACCTGATGTACAGCCAGTTACAAAAGCGGTGTCGGCCTGCCAGGCCTGGCTCGGTGAAATCATGCCCTTCTTGCCCTGTTATAAATATCATTCTATCCCCGCACCTCCTCATATTCGGCATTCTAATGTCTTACAGTTATTATGAGATTGTTCTAATGGATGTTTTTTGGAAGGTAATGATACTCAAGATGACAGTATTTCATCCAACATTTTTTTTTCAAGTGTTTACAATGATTTTATTACAAAAAATAAAAACAGGAGATATCAAAAGTGGTGGGTTTTTTTAATAGCCTGGAGGGGGAACACCATCGTGTGTTGGATATTAGCAATGAATAGAGGCGGAGAGAGTGAGCATGTGTTAGCTGGAGGGTGGGGTTTGGGAGGGATGGCGGTTTGGGGTGGGGGGATGGTTAGCTAAGACGTGACCTAGCTGACAAGGTCTAATGACTATCACTAAATAATTTGAGACTAAATAATATGTTAATAGTATACAGTTTTGCAACACCTACATACTTTATACCTCACCATCATGATGTTAATGCGCCGATGCACATATTTCACTGCATTTCATTTCACAATTTATTTTCACAAATTATTTCAGAAATGTTATTAATATTCTATAATATAAGAAATATAAATTGAAATACTTTCTATAAGTAGCCAAGATGGTTGCGAGGGGTGGAGCCAAGTGGCCAATCACACTCAAATACTGGTAACTCAACTAAGTTATGCCATAAATACCAATCCTTTACTACTAGATTAGCATATCTAGTAATGTGTTCTTAGCATAGATTAATTAATAAAATATCCTTGAAATACTGATTCTTTGACGACTTAATACAACCCACGGCTACAAAACCTGGTGTTTAACATCTTTGTGACCAAATTCATATATTATTGGTAATACATATAATTATAGTCCAGTCAATCTAGGGCAAAAATAGATACAGCCTAGCACAAGTTGGTAGAGTAGCCATTTACAGTTTTGTGATCCTTGGCCACATCCAAATAACATATCAAACTTCTACCATTATTTAAATAATCAATCCAGGCGATATAAGATGGAGGACAGAGAGAGAGAGAGAGAGAGAGAGAGAGAGAGAGAGAGAGAGAGAGAGAGAGAGAGAGAGAGAGAGAGAGCTTACAGACCTTACAGTTCGTTCGGGTTGCCCCAGGTCCCTCAGTGTGAGGCGCCTCTAATGTCTGCCAGAGAGTTGCTAGTACATCTTCCGGTATATTTTGCATCTTCCAATCTTGGATGGTCTGGGATGCAGTTTAGATATTTGTCGAGCTTATTCTTAAACACATCTACGCTCACTCCTGATATATTCCTCAGATGAGCTGGCAACACATTGAATAGACGCTGCATTATCGATGCTGGTGCGTAGTGGATTAATGTCCTGTGTGCTTTTCCTTATTTTCCTGGTATAGTTTTGGGCACTATTAATCTACCTCTGCCTTGCTCTTTCTGATATTTTTAGTTCATGATATTTTTCTGTTATTCCTCTATCTGTTTCCATGCCTGAATTATCATGTAGCGTTCTCTTCTCCTTTCTAGACTATATAATTTTAAGGATTGTAGTCTTTCCCAGTAGTCTAGGTCCTTAACTTCTTCTATTCTAGCTGTAAAGGACCTTTGTACACTCTCTATTTGTGCAATATCCTTTTGATAGTGTACCATATCATATTGCAATATTCAAGTGGACTACGAACATATGTTTTATAAAGCATAATCATGTGTTCAGCTTTTCTTGTTTTGAAGTGCCGTAACAACATTCCCATTTTTGCTTTACATTTTGCCAACAGAATTGCTATTTGATCATTGCATAACATGTTCCTATTCATCATCACACCAAGGTCTTTAACTGCTTCCTTATTTGTGATTGTTCATTATTAGGGCCCCCCCATATATGCATATAGCTTTCCTTCTCTGTCTCCAATAATTTAGTTGATTCAAATTTATCAGAGTTAAATACCATCCTATTTACCTCTGCCCATCATATACTTTGTTAAGGTCTCTTTGTAGAGCGTTCCTATCTTCATCACAAGTAATTTCTCTACTTATTCTTGTGTCATCAGCGAAACTACTCACTACCGAATCCTTAACATTACTGTCTATGTCTTCAATCATAATAACAAACAATATTGCAGCTAGCACCGTACCTTGTGGCACACCGGATATTACCTTGGTTTCATCCGATTTCCCATCGTTTGCAATAACTATCTGTTTTCTGTTGTGTAAAATTCTTTTAACCATCTTCCTACTTTATCTACGATATTGTGTTTTCTAATTTTCTTTGCTAATATATTATGGTCTACTTTGTCAAAGGCTTTTGCAAAGTCTAGATAAACCACATCTGGTTTTTGCATTTCCGCTTTTCATATTTTTGAATATGTTCTCACGGTGGACTAACAGTTGGGTTTGTGTACTTTTTCCGGGTACGAAACCGTGTTGTCCTATATTAAACAAATTATTTTTTAATAAATGTTTCATAGTATTTTTCTTCATTACCCTTTCATACACTTTCATAATATGTGATGTTAGACTCACAGGCCTATAATTACTTGCCTCTAGTCTTGATCCACTTTTGAAAGTAGGGGTGATATATGCTAATTTGTGACTCATCATAAATCTTGCCTGTATCTACACTTTGTCTTAATAATATTGCAAGTGGCTTTGCGATAGAATGAACTACTTTCTTTAACAAAATAGCAGGGACTCCATCCGGCCCTGCAGCAGCTCCATTTTTAATTTCATTAATTGCCTGCACAATATCAGCTTCATTAATTTCTATGTCAGCTAAATATTCACTATTTTCGTCCATTACTTCTATATCATTATCTTCATTATCTATTCTAGGGGTGTGAATTCTCTCTTATATCGTTCTGCCAGTATGTTGCAAATTTCCTTTGCAACATACTGAAGTCACCAGAGTAGGAGAATAGTCCAGTCCTTGTGATTTCTACATATATCATCCAATTTTTCAATTATTAAGTCAAACTCTTTAGTATTAGGAGGTCTATATATTACTATGTTCATCAATTTTCAGATTCAAATTCTACCGCTATTAGTTCACATTCTGAGTTACTATATTTCTCATATATTTTTCCTTGTTTTTTGTCTTTCCCATATATTGCGGTTCCCCCTTGATTCCTATTTTTTCTATCTGATCTATAAGTTTGGAACCCTTTTATTTGATCATCATTCCCAGTCTCTTGGGAATACCAGGTTTCACTTATATTCATTATATCTATTTCTTTTCATTTTGGGTTAGTTCTTCTAAGTACTCTATTTTTCTTTTGAGTTACTCGTAACTAAACCCTGCGCATTCATCACTATGATGGTTTGCGTGTTTTCTCCTTCATTTAATAATGGTAGTAATAAGGATTTTCCCATGTCTCTTTCCTGTTCTGGTGGTATGTTGTTCTTTTTTTCATTTCCAGAAATTCTGACATTAAAAAATCCAACAACTTTTCCATAATATTTGATCTTCCTTCATCATAATTATTCATTGTGTGTCTGAATCTGCAATTTTCTCCGTTTCTGCAATATCCTCTTGCATAATAAATACAGTTATTATCTCTTGAGTAGAATTTCGGAGCTGATGCTTTGAAATTTTTGCTGACACCTCTGCATATCTCATTGGTGGTTTGCTTTTCTCTTTTACCTGATATTCTTGATTTCTCTCTTTATTTGTTTCTTTCTTATTTTGGATTTTATTACTTGGTTGGTTATTTATTTGATTATGATTCATGGCTACAGGGTGCATATATTTGCATTTTTTGTCGAACTTACATCCTTTTCCTTCTTTTAGGTTTTTACATATTTTGGATGCAGATCTCTGCAATCATCCCCATAGCCATCTAAGTATGCACATTTACCATATATTTCATAGTTTTGACATACCTTAGGATGTTTGTAGTAACATCTTTCTCCAAATCTGCAATTCCCTCTTTTCAAAAGGTTGCAGATTTTGTCTTTCTTGTCTATTTTTTCCTCTTTCCCGTCATTGTGTAGATCTGGGTAGAGCCTTTCGGGATTTGCTTTTCTGTTGTCATATCGTAATTTATTCTTCGTAGGTATGCTGCTTTATTGCCTCATATGTAGTATCAAGAGTATCTCTGCATCCATACTTTTATCTTTTTCTTTGTTTTCCTTATTTTTTTCAGTCATTTCATTTTTGTTTACTTTCTTCCGTTTTCCTCTCTTTTTCTTCTTCTTCTTCCTCTTCTCTTCTTTCTTCATCCTCAACTATTTGTACATTCAATCTTGATTTAATAACATTGTCTATCCATGATAGACATGTGAACAAAAAATTCTTGTATCTTTTCTCAAATCTTGCATTACCTCAGCACACTGTGGATGGGTCGGAATGTTGCATGCAGCACATTTTCTGATTAGGTTTTGTGGATTGACTATGCTATACCAAACCTTACACAGTTTGCATGCTTTTGGCATTCTTTTTCCTAATGCATCAATTAGGATATTCACAAGATTCACCTTATTCATTTTCTTTGTCGGAATATGTTGGTTTATGTATATTTTCTTTATGAGTCTCTTGACCACTTGGATTTTATTTGAACTTCTTCAATTATTTTCAAAAGATGTTTTCATAGATTTGTTCCAGTTTGAAGGATTATATCCTTCTAATATATCTATGAATGCTTTTGTATCTTTTTGGTTAGGACTGTTGCTGATTTCATAGATGAGAAATGCCAGTTCCCTTCCTGCTACCTCATCGTATTGCGAATCCGCCAAGCAAGCTAAATTACGCCACCTCTTCCCGCAGTTGGAACTTACTGCCATCTTGTTCTGGTTTACAGTATTACACTTGATAAACTAACTTAGAAGACGCTTTATCCTACTATTTTCACAC
The DNA here is from genome assembly GCF_015104395.2 of Macrobrachium nipponense. Taxonomy (NCBI): domain Eukaryota; kingdom Metazoa; phylum Arthropoda; class Malacostraca; order Decapoda; family Palaemonidae; genus Macrobrachium; species Macrobrachium nipponense. The sequence continues at coordinate 113,146,626 of NC_061108.1, forward strand.
TAATCTTATCACCGATAGTTCACGAACACTTCTAGATATTTCTCAAATTCTAGTCGTATGTTAAACTTGTGATATCTGTTGAATAATCTGACTTCACGCGGGTACGTCTCACCAAGCAAAAGAGAGAGAGAGAGAGAGAGAGAGAGAGAGAGAGAGAGAGAGAGAGAGAGAGAGAGAGAGAGAGAGAGCTGCTTGTAGGATAATTAAAAAGGATATTTTCATCTAAACTTTATACAGTAGTACCTCGAGATACGAAAGGCTCAACTTACGAAAAATCCAAGTTACGAAAGCAGAGACGAAAATGTTTACTGCTCTACATACGAAAAGTTTTCAAGATACGAAAGGTTTCTGAAAGTCCGAGATTCGCCCCATAACAATTTTGAAACTCGCGCCACACACCGCCATCTTAGTTATAGTAGACTCGCCACCATCCTCCTGCTCTCCCATTGGTTCCTGATGCTAGCCAAGCCATGAGATCCTTCTCTCTAATTGGACAGCATCCCTCCTATCATGCATCTTCTATACATACGTGTTGGCGTGCCTTAGCTCGGCCACTCCGCACCCGAAACTTTACCGTACGCAATCGGCATTTGTTTGCTCCAACGATTTAGTTTAGTAACGTAAATTCGTTAGTGATTTCGTTGCAGTACATATTATCGTGTTGTGCCAAGACTGTATTGTGTAACTTTACGTAAATTAACGTAGTCATGGGTCTCAAGAAAGTTTAAATTCACGGAAAGAAGCGCATGCTCTCTTTGGAGAGAAAGATGGAGATCATAAAGAAGTACGAAGCTGGTATGCGATTGAGTGTGATCGCAAAGGAATACTGCCGTAATCCGTCGACAATAGGCACCATCCTTAAACAGAAGGATGCCATCAAAGCAACTAAACCGTCGAAGGGCATCACTATTTTGTTCAGCAAGAGGAGCCATGTGCACGACGAGATGGAATGGCTGCTCATCATCTGGATAAAAGAAAGAAATCGCTGGCGATACAGTAACGGAGATGGCAATCGCTCACAAGGCCAGTGCTATTTTCGGCGATTTGATTGCGCAGGCGGAAGACGACGGAGGGGAAGGGACTTCAATGCCAACCCCAGATTCAAGGCTTCGCATGGCTGGTTCGAGAAATTCCGTAAACGGACTGGCATCCATTCAGCGGTGCGTTATGGGGAGGCTGCCAGCTCGGACACGAAAGTGGCCGAAGCCTTTAAAAAGACGTTCGACGAGATGATGACCAAGGAAGGCTACAGTTCTCAGCAAGTCTCCAACAATGATGAGACTGGCCTTTTTTGGAAAAAAAAAAATGCCTCGTCGGACATACATAACGGAGGAAGAGAAGAAGCTACCCAGGCATAAGCCTATGAAAGACAGGCTTACGCTTGCAAGGTGAAGCCCCTACTGGTGTATCACTCTGAGACTCCTCGAGCCTTCAAGGTCCACAAAGTGTTGAAGGAGAAGCTTCCAGTGATGTGGAGGGCTAATGCAAAAGCCTGGGTAACGAGGCTTTAGTTCACAGAGTGGGTAAATCTGTGTTTTGGCCCGACTGTGAAGTTTTTTTTGCAAGAGAAGCGCCTCCCCCTGAAATGTCTGCTGGTGTTGGACAATGCCCCTCCCCACCCTCCTGGCCTCGAGGAAGATATCCTAGCGGAGTATTCCTTCATTAAGATTCTTTTTCTTCCGCCCAACACCACCCCTCTCCTCCAGCCCATGGACCAGCAAGTGATAGCAAACTTTAAGAAGCTGTACACGAAACATCTTTTCAAGAGAGGTTTCGACATCACCGATACCACAAACCTCACCTTGCGCCAATTTTGGAAGGAGCATTTCGACATCGTCATTTGCATCCGACTCATTGACCAAGCTTGGCAGGAGGTTTCGAGGCGAACCTTGAATTCCTCGTGGAGGAAACTCTGGCCTGATGCCGTATCCGCCAGAGACTTCGAGGGATTCGACGTGGGCGAAGCTGGTTTTGCTGCGAGTTCAGAAACAGTTGACGATCCCGAACCGTTTTTTGGAACCAGATCTTGAAGAGATCGTTGCACTCGGCAAGTCCATGGGGCTGGTCGTCGACGAGGACGACATCAACGACCTTCTTGAGGAGCACCAAGAGGAGCTTACAACGGATGACCTGAAGATGACCTGAAGGAGTTGGAGGCCATGCAACATAACGTCATTCAAGAGGAGTTCTCTAGCAGCGGCGAGGAAGAGGAGCCTATGACAACGACAGAAATTAAGGATATTCTCGGCGCTTTTCATAAAGTGCAATCGTTTATCGAAAAAAGACACCCCGAAAAGGCTCACACAGGTCGTATGCTTGCTTGCGCAGTTCGATGACGTTTGCCCGAGTCGTTTCAGGAACATTGTGAAAAGTAGGCAGAAGCAATCTTCCTTGGATCGTTATTTTTTAAAGAGGCCTTCAGCATTAGCAGGAGTAAGCAAAAAGGAAGAACCAAGTGATAAAAAACAAAGTTGAAAGCAAAAAGGAAGAACCAAGTGATGAAAAACAGAACGTTGAAAGTGGTGATGAAGTTGAAAGCAAAAAGGAAGAACCAAGTGATGAAAAACAGAACGTTGAAAGTGGTGATGAAGTTGAAAGCAAAAAGGAAGAACCAAGTGATGAAAAACAGAACGTTGAAAGTGGTGATGAAGTTGAAATTCTGTATATAAAAAAAAAAAAAAAAAAAGCAGCCTACGTAAAAGTAAAGTTAAAAAAAAATAAAAATAAACAATTTTTTTTTACGTAATTTCTAGATTTTTGTAAGTTAAGTGTTACAGTTTTGTTAAGGTGTTTCAAAAATTTTAGTTTTATAGCTTTCCTTAAATTTTGTGTGCGTTTGTCCTCCTCCTCTGCCGCCACTTTCGGAGATAGCCTCACTCGATAGGTAAGCTTTCACATTTTACGTTACAGTAATAATTCTTGTACACTAATATACACTTTAACAGGTTTTGGATTTTTATTCTTAATTTCGGTATTGAATGGTCCAAATTGTTGTAGTATTTCATTGTTTATAGGTCAATTTAGCTTTATTATGAAATTTAATGGGGTGTTTTTGGAGGGCTTGGAACGGATTAGCCATTTTACATGTAAAATGTGTTCCAAGATACGAAAAACTCGTTATACGAAGGCTGCCTCGGAACGGATTAATTTCGTATCTCGAGGTACCACTGTATTTAATATGAATAGTTAGTTCCAACAATATTTAAGGCATTTTTATTTAGAAAATGTGATAATGATTAAAAACAATACGATGTGTTACGAATTCACAATGATTATTTTCCAAAAAATATATGATAACAGGTTTCTTAAAGCAGAATGTCTCAAGTATATCCGTCAGATTAATAACTAAACAGATTTCTTTGCGTGATTACCATAATTTCCCTCATCTTCCCTTTCGAATCATTCTAACTATGTACTGGTTGTTTGAACGTGGGCCACTTTCAGGGCAAGAAGGGCATGATTGATTGATTGATTGATACTATATTAATCTAGGATCGCGACAAAAAAAAAAGCATGATTTCACCGAGCCAGGCCTGGCAGGGCGACACCGCTTTTGTAACTGGGAGTACAAGCAATATGCAATTGGTATCCTATATGTTTTGGAGATATTGGCGAGATGAAAGGCAAATACCACAAGTTAGAACCCCAATCTTGCCCTGTAGTCGTTCCACCAAGAAATTACCCAATTCAGTTAAAAGATAACTCCAAAAATACAGTTGGAAAATGTGGGTGTTGTGAAGAAGTGCCCAGAGGACGAGACATCTGAATGGATATACACATTAGCTTTTACGAAGAAGACTTGTCGTGAAGTACAGGTATGTCTTTATCCCAAACACCTGAATGTTGCACTAAAGAGGCCTTATCATACGATACTACTTTTTATAGCACACAAGATGTCAGGAAGTGTCCTTTATTCAAAGCTGGTCAATCAAACTTGATGAAGAGAGCAGTAAACTTTGCACTTTCCCCGAGTCCAGCTGGGAAGTATTGTTTCCTCTGTCTGCCTTTTGGACTTCAGGGGGCTTCCCCTTTGATTTTTGATGAATATTTTTGAAAATTTCAAAATCTGGTTAAATGGTCGTAAGACATGAGCAACACCTGTGTTATCACATGGCAAAAGCATTTTTTCAAAATATTAAAATTAATGGGGTTTTGGCCCCGCCCCCTTCACACTGTGACGTAGGGCTGACATTTGGCTCCTAATGACTGTCATTTTGTCCTTTACCTGCCCAATTTATTAATTATTTTAATTTTTATTTTGCCTAATCTCTTACATCTGGCACCAACAATGGCTGATTCCTTGGTGAATGGTGTTCTAAGCTGGTAGCATGCCCAGCAGGGAGCCATGGGAGTCAGAGTTGCAAAAGGGGAGGTATGCTGCTCTTTACTCCGAGCATTTTTTCGCTATTTACCGTGTTTTTTGCTTGTTTTCTTACATAAAGTAACTAAATACAATTTATATATGTTTGTGTGTATACTAAAGTGAAAGTGAGACTATGCCGAAACTGAATTGTACAACTATGGCCCATTTAGCAAATTTTGCTAAAAAGAGACATAGGGTCGAAGGTGGACTTTTTTTTTGGTTGATGTGGCAGCGTCCATTGCCACCACCATTGTTGGCTGATGTATCCAGCGCTGTCCACCATCACCACAACCACCAGCAACACAAGGCTTTTATTTGGCTGCTGAGAGCCCCGCCCTCATTGCCTCTATGTCGTCTGCTGCGCAATCATCCGAGATTTTTTCACCTTCACAGTTACGCTCGCAGTTGATGAAAGTAATAAAGGACAATGAAAAGGGAGTATATAATGACAAATTCTTACTTGCTTGGTTTCAAACCAGGCAACAAAGTCAGGTGGTACTTCACAATAGCCTCGCCTCAAGCAAATAATACCCCTTTTTATGGGGGAGGGGACTTGGTGCCAGAAACCAAGCAAAAAAAACCCTAACAACTATTAGAAAGAAGGAAAGGCATTCTGAACTAAGTGCTCGTGAGTATTTAACATTTGTTTGTATCATGGTTTTGCTCAAAGATCAGCAACAACAACAACAACAACAACAACAACAACAACAACAACAACACCACCACCACCACTTCTTGACCTTTACGGCCGTTTTTCTCAGTTTTTGCTTTTTTGCACTTTCAAACGCTAACTTTTTTTTTATTTGTAGGCCAATTTTAAATTTAAATATACCATTGGAAAGAGAAAAGTAAGGTGAATATTTTGTTGGGGCTAGATTTTTTCTTAGGTTAACTAGGAACTCGTGATAACCAAATCAACAAAATTTGGGGGGGGAAATTCCCCTTCGCCCCCATCCAAAAAAAAGCAAAAAATGGAAAAACTGTTCACAACATTTTTTTCTATTATAATATACTTTCTGTGTATAAAGCCGCAATGCAATGGCTCTAAAAATGAAGGAAGAGTTACATTTTTAATTTTTTTTATTTTTTCTTTTTGATTTTTTCTTATTTTTTCAATAAAAACCAAAATAATCATTCGATCACTGAAATTTTTTTGGATCACCACCTTATATATATATGTATAACATATAATAATTTCATAAAAATCGGAGCATTATTTCTATATGAGCGGACGCCCCCTTTAAGTGTTTCAAAAGAGATTTTCAGGTGTTGGATGGATAAGATTCTTGGAAAAAGAGGGAGTAATTGGTATAGCTGATGACGTTGTGGTTTATGGAAGAGAAATACAGGAACATGATTACAATCTTCATAAGGTACTGAAGGTAGCCAAGGAAGAAGGCCCTGTTTTTCGGGCTGAGAATGTCATGTGCGACAACAAACCATAAATTTTTATGGTCTAAGGATGTCACACAACCAGAGCCAGCAGTACGATGAAATCAATCAACAACCCCCTCCATCAAGTGTGAGGGAACTACGAAGTTTCTTAGGACTAGTACAGTATTGAAGCCCTTTGGTACCCCTGATGACAGAGAAAAATGACATTTTTATTTTAAGATAAATTTTTAAATATACTTACCTGGCAGTTATATACATAGCTATTATTCTCCGACATCATTTACATATTTAAAACTACAGTTTTAAGGCAGTTACTCAAGAAGGAAATCCCATATAAGAGGACCATTGACCATCAGAGATCATTTGATGAACTCAAGAAGCAATTCATTCAGATAAGCATTTGTTATTTTGATACAACAAGTCCTGTTACTCTTGAAGTAGATGCCTTGCAGCATGGGCAGGGAGCTGCTCTGATGCATGATGGGAGGCCAGTTGCTTTTGCCTCAAGTTCCTCACACCCCAGTGGAATCATGTTATGCTAATATTAAGGGGGAAATGCTTGCTGTTTTGCACTCTAACTAATTTGTCATTTTGTATACGGTAAAGCTGTTATTTGTGATTAGCGATCGCAAACTGCTGGAAAGCATTCATCTCAAGCAACTTAGCCAGGCTACCCCAAGGCTCTAACTCATGTTACTTTGCATTCAGTCATACGATGTCACCATTAAGTACAAACCAGGAAAAGACAATTTTTGCCGATTATTTATCAAGAGTCCAGCCATCACCTGGAGGAAGCCATTCATCTCACAAGATCTCGCAAAGTCAGAAAATGTAAAACAAGCTACAGACCAAGACTATGAGCTCTTCAAACTCCAAGGGCAAGTGACAAGCAGTTAGTCTGAGTCGGCCAAAAGGCTGCTAAGGTGATTCGCCAATATTTTTCAGTGAATGATTTCTTGTCTGTTGAAGATGGAGTTATATTCTTTGGAGAACGTCTATTAGTCCTTCCATCAATGAAGATGGAATATTTTAAGAGAACACACAAAGGACATCTAGGAAATCTCTAAAAGCCAGGTCAGAGCAAAGGAATCCCTTTATTGGAATGGCATGTTTAAGGATATTGCTGAACACATAGGTAATTGCTGGGAATGCCTGTTAAATGCCAGAAAATACCCAAATGAACCTATGCTGCCACATTCAACACCCAGTCTTCCATGGCAGTTTATTTCCACAGATCTTTTTGAATGGGATAACCAGAATTTTATCATTGTAGCTGACAATTTCAGTAAAACGCCTTTTATATAGCAGCTAGGCCGAGATACCATGTCGAGAGCGGTCACATTTCCTGGAAGAACTTTTCAGTATTCATGGCCCAAGCCAAATCCTGTACTACGACAATTGACCCTAATATTCATCTGCTGAATTAAAAGAGATTTGTTGAAGAATGGGATATTATCCATATCACCAGTAGCCAAAGGTATCCTCAATCAAATGGATTTATTGAGACGATGGAAAGTAGTGAAAAACATTTGAGAAAAGCCAAAATGTCTGGCTTTAATACCCACAAAGCCCTACCAGCATAATGGGGCATGACCTCTTTCTAATAGAATGAAAAGTCTCCTGCTGAACTCTTATTCAGGGGAAAGATATCGAATAGCCTTCCTGTTAAAAAGGAGGTAACCCCTAATCTCATGGATCATCACTTAAAGCTACAGGAGACTAGGAACAATTCTAAAAGCAATTATGATCTTCATAAACGTTCAGAGCTGAGCGAGTTATTTCCTGGCATGAAGGTTCTTGTGCAAGATGGCAGGAATTGGTTTCCTGCTACAATAGTTGAAAAATACCGAACCTAGGTCATATACCTTAATTACCCCAAATGGTAGTGAAATAAGAAACCAAAAGTATTTGAAGGAACTTTCAAGGAATGCTATAAAACAATTTACATTCAAGAGTTTCGAGCCAATGACACAGAGTGATGAAACTGTGCAAGACAACAACACTGCACATCGTAAATCTGTCAGTTTTGATGAACATAAGAACATTATACATCAACTACCTGCAATAGAACCAGTGATGCCATCACCTGTTAGGCATCCCATAGCCTCTGTCCCAAGTGAAAGACCCAAACAAAACATTGTCAAGCCCATACGCTACCAAGAAGACATTCAAGTTGAAATTGAAGTACTGTAGATAAAATGTTCATGTAGTATATTCAGTTGTGCATTATGTTATACGGTGTCAAGTTTGTTTCAGATTGTGATAGCATGTTTTCCCAAAATGAATCAGTTGTTGTTGTTGCATGAGAAAAATTTATATTCATTTTTTTTTTTATGAAAAGGGGGACGTTTCAACATGATGACTTTTGTTTTGATATACGAATCCATTGTATCGAATCCCTTGTTGTATACACCACGGACTGACTCATGCCTACCTCAGCAAGTGTTACTCGACAGACTACACACTCATTTTACGACAACTCAGTTTCGACAACAACATGAAGAGCAAAAAAAAAACCATAACATAAAAATAAAAACATTGCCAATGGTGGCCAAGAGAAAAGCTATTCAGTGCCAAGACCTAGCCTAGCCTAGGTTTTGAAAGCCTTGAAATCTATGGCTAAAACAATAAATAATGCTTTAATATATACTTTGTAATGAAAAGCTATACAGTTGAACCTCTTAAAAGTTGCCATTCTATGGTCTGGGAACTCCACTGGTTGGCTTGATTCAGCTGCCATTAGTTTGTTGCGCCTCGCAATGGGTGGCACCACGTTTAAAAACTTCAAGACAGCAAAAATTATGCCATATCTCCTTTGTTTTTGTGCGAGTAATTCTTAGTAATGAAAAGAAAATGTGTGAAGTCAAATATGTTATTTATACTAACAAAAATATATATTTTTTATAATATTCCATGTGTAAGTCTCTACCAAGTCAATACTCTTAGTAATCAAAACAATGAGTCATTTGGCATGCACGAATTCCTTACTCTTAATGCTTGAAAGACTTACATGTAATACAGCTTGATAATGTTTTATACAATTGTGTATTTACATACATATTCGTTGTCTCCCATGAGAGCAGATGATACAAGGGTAAGAAGTGCAGGCGTAAATCTTCATCAATGCTAGAAAATGCTTATCCGACAAACACACTAGTGAGTTGAAAGCGAGACTCAAGGGTTATCTGAATTTTGTTGTACATGAGGTGTGTCAGTATTTCATTCCACTGCTAACTGTCAATTGGTTCTTCCCCAAAGGTGTAGAAGCTTGCCATTCAGGTGAGCTCCCTATACAAAAGCTGGAACTTTGAAACTTGAACACCCCATATTTTGTCTAAATTGATATGTCATAAACCTGAGTCATTGTGCACCAGTGTTCTTTTTGGTTAATTATTGAACCTTTAGAGTTTTGTTTCAATTGTTTAATACAGAACTATTTTATACAGAAGGATTTCACTTGTACAATAATACTCTCCTAGATTTAAAATAAGTCATTTTTTAATTTTTTTGTTGAGAAAATAAATTACTTTTCCACTCTGGTTTTCATCATGGCTTAACACACAGTAACAGACCATATTTTACCAAAACTACCATTTAGTATCATACCGAAAATCTTAAGGGACTCTTGGGCCAGTTTAATCCTGAAATCTAACCCAATATATTGGGGCTCTTCAAGCTGGTGCCCAGAAAACTGAAAACTGTGACAAGTATGCTGTGACCAGAAGAACCTGCAGGAACTAGGCAACAGTACGGCATCTTGTTACTTCATTGGTGCCCAGGTCCGGGACCCCTTAAGTGTTCGATCTCATATGCACTAAGGCGGACGAATCCAGGAAAAAATGGAGTCCCAAGAGTCCACAGACCCTGTTGCAAGTATGAGCCAGGAGGAATTGCTAACAAAGCTATCAGAATGTGATGAGACAATTGTACTCCTCCGATTAGAAAAGGAACTTCAAGCTCTGAAGTGGGAGCATTCCCTGAAGAGTAGTGCTGCCTGTGTCACCCATATTGCACAGGGCACGACAAGTACTACCTTAACATGGGAGTCGACCTGTGTCTGGTGGCAACTGACACCTTCAGTACCTGGTTCTTGGATGAGGGATTGATGTCTTGTCATGACAGTCCTGCTTGTGTCTCTGACCACCCTGGAATGGATGGTAAAGTTCCACAGCCAACAAGGATTCCCTCTACCTATGCACCAGTAGATGTTTCTTCTAGTGTCCGTCCTAAGACTGAGTAGGAGACCGATCCTTCTGCAAGATGCTTCACCAGAATCTTCGCAGTCCTCCTAATCTACATCTGAATCTGAGGTATCAAATACTGTACCAGTAAATACCATGTTGATTAGTCAGCTTGTTCAGGCTTTGGACAGGAAGGGATGTCCCAGACCAGCAGTTTACAACTGGGATTCTGGACACACTTTCTCCCGTTTCCTCACCTTCTTTGAAATGTATTGTTCAGCCCGGTACTCCCTGAGCTTGGCAGGTATTTGGAGGGGAAAATTCGTTCAGTGTTCGATGCAGTAGGAGGAACAGAGGTAGACTACCATGAGATGAAGCAGCTGCTCTAGGCCTGGCACAGCAGGGTGAAAGAGCAGATCGGAACCAGACGGAAGGCTCAGTTCAAAGAGGCCCAATTGACGGGAGAGTCCCTGTCAATATTTGCTACTCGCCTTGAGCATTTGTACCAGGTTGCTCACCCTAACCAGCCATTAGATGGGGCAGAGCTTAAGAGACAGCTGCTTAAGTCCTTACCTGTAAATGCAGGAGCAGCTACTGAGGGACCTGGCAGTCATCAAGACCACCTCTGGCTGGAAGAACCCAAGGCAGGATGTGTTAGACCTCTTGGAAGTTCAGGACCGTACTAGAAGGGAGAGCTGAACAAGGCCTAAAGAATTCGTCCATTCTAAGGTGGGTCAGTCATGGCAAGGTGCTAGCCCTGTTTGTGTTGCTTTGACAGCCCAACAATCCCCTCATTGTCCTCCCAGTGCACCACGACAACCTAGACCTTCTCTGAGCGCATATAGGTCGCCACCTGCTGGAGAATTCTGGCAATGTCAGTAGTGTGCCTGGTGTAAGCGACCTGGACACCATTTTGAAGACTGTCATCGTCGGCTCAATCTTTGTCTTAGGTGTGGGTCAGAGACATCTGTTGGCTCTGTCCAAAAGTGCCTCCTGTAACAGGACACCAGAAAGACTTGTGTGATATCTCCTGTTCCCACAGCCAGGCAGCATCATGTATTGCCAGCTCGGTCGTCGTCCCAGAAAACATCTCATCAGAGGGAGAAGACAACAAAAACAGGGAGACCAAACGACCGGAAACAAAACTTGATTTCGATAACAGCAGCTACAGGGTCTGACAGCAATGTGAGTGAGCAGGAATATCAGAATCAAGCTGCTCATTCAAGAAGAAGAAGAGTCCCGGAGGAACAAGTAGGGAAGTTATGAGACAAGGACTGTTTATAGCACCAGGTCAAGGTCCTCAAGAACTGATAGCAAAAATTAGGGTTTAAACCTCAGACCTCTAACGTAGATGCTGGGGCTATGTTAGAGGATTTCTTGGGTGGTAAAGACTGTTAGCCCACCGATAATTTCAGTAGCCAGTAATACTGAAGCAACCCCACACTTGCTCCAAGCAGTCACATCGGAGCAAACAGATTTTCCTGTAGTACAGGAGCCTGGAGTGGTTTTTCGTACCCTTCGGAGGGTGAACCTATCTCAGCTTGACCCTGCCAGTCTAATGGTCGTCACAGTTGCGGTCGCTGACAATCGGATTCTGGATGCTTTGTTGGATTAAGGAGCAGAGGTCAACCTTGTTTCTGAAACTGTGGTAGCAGACTTAGACCTGGAAGTCTTACCTACCACAGTGGGACTCAAAGGTCTAGGTAATTCAGGACAAAGGACATTGGATACTGTTGAGCTTACCCTCAAAGTGTATGGGATGAGGTTTTTGCCAACAGTGTGTTTTGTCGTTCACAAGGCTCAATGACCGAGCACATAGTTCTCGTTTTTCCATTCCTGAGAAGAAATCGGGTGCTTGTAGATTGTGCCAGAAATCTCATCAGTGTCACAGATCCATCCACCAACTCTTTAAGGGAGTATTACTTGCCCCAGAGAGGAGAACCCTGCAGGCAAGTATTATAGTATTCCAATCCGGGCAGCAGTGCCAGTAAAGTTGCCAGAAGATGAGACTGTCATGGTGCAGACTACCTGGTTTTTCCTGAAGGACTTCATGCGAGTTTCATGTGCCCTTCATGTTCTGATAGAGACCTTCCTGTTTTCTTTTATGATGGCAACATCATAAAGGATGGTTTGACTAGGAAGGCTACAGGAATACCAGGTGTCCTACATCTTGAGGATGATGTGGCATTAGTTCTGGTGAAAGGACTGGGAAGTAAAAGCTCCTGGATAAAGACTGGTGATACCCTGGGTAGAGTTTTCACTGTCGTGGAGATAAGACTCCCCGCCATCTTGTATGCCGGTCCAGATAAGTGAACCCACCAGTGATGAAGGTATGCTTGAGGTTATCCATGCTATCCCTGTTGCTGCAGACCTGGATCCCTTCAAAAAGAGCAATTCCAGGAAATGCTTCAGCATCACCTTCCAGTCATCAGCACTGGAGACAATGATGTAGGGGAGTGTGCAGCCACTCCTATCCGTGTACAGCTTTACGATGAAACTCCAATCTTCCAGTGACTCCGAAGGTTCTCTCAGACCATAACAGATGCTATTGAATGACAGTGCAAGGAACTGTGTGCCCTGGGGATAATTGAACCCATTATGTCCTCATGGTCTTCTCCTGTTGTTCCAGTCCTCAAGAAAGATGGTAGTATTAGGCTCTGTGTGGATTGATTACCGTCAGCTTAATAAAGTGACAGTACCTGAAAAGTTCCTAATGCCTAATATGGAAGACTGTTTCTAGCCTTAATGGGGTAAAGTATTTTACCATCATTGACTTACTACAAGGCTATTATCAGCTCCCAATGTCAGATGATAGCACAGAATACACTGCATTCTCTACTGCCTATGGTCACTGGCAGTTCAAGCGGCTGTCCTTTGGACTAAATAATGCTCCAGCCATTTTCCAGCGTGAAATGCAGCGTATTCTAAAAGAATTCCCAAAAGCCAAAGTAATTGTTTATATCAACGATATCCTTATTTTGGGAACCTCTTTCAAGGAGCACCTTGAACTAGTTGATCATGTCCTGACAACCTTACAGAATCATGGGCTGAAGATTAACCTTCAAAAGTGTTCATGGGTTCAATCTGAAGTACAGTATCTGGGACACCTAGTGGGCCATTCTGGTATGAAGAAGCTGCCCGATTATATCAAGAAGGTGGAATCCTTCCCTAAGCCCATTACGGTGCGGGAATTGCGAAGCTTCCTTGGCCTAGTGAACTTCCAAAGGAAGTGTGTACCCATGTGTTCTGTGGTTGCTAAACCATTATCTTTTCCTTACTGGAGGCCATAATAGACTTGGGACAAGGAAGTTGACGTGGACACCCGAGATGGATTGTGCCTTTAGTCGCCTGAAGGAGCTAATGAAGCAAGAAATTACCCAGTCATACCCCAACTACTCTCCTGGAGCCAAGCCCCTTGAACTATACGTGGATGCATCTGGTGAGGGGGCTGGAGCCTATTTGTGTCAGGAGCAGAATGGATCACGGGTTACAATCGCCTATGACTCAATGTCCTTCCTTAATTGCAAGACCTGTTACTCCACTATTGAGTGTGAGCTAGCTGCTCTTAGGAGGGGTGTCAAGACATTCAGGTCATTTTTATATGGACAGTTTTTTGTAATTTATTCAGATCATTGTCCACTTTGTTTGTCTCCTGGACATGACGATGGTAGATAGTCTATCAGCTAGGACACTGGATGAACTGTCAAGAGTTCAATTTCATTGTTAAGTATTGTCCTGGTGACCTCAACACTGCAGCTGACAATTTATCCTGACTTTCTGGTACCACAAGTTCTCATGACCCTAGCCCATGTATGACACTACTTCCTGCTGGCCTGAAAGTATACACCAAAGTCAAGTGGTGGTCCAGATTCTATGACTGAATCTTGAAATTGCACTAGAACTGCTGCATGAGGAAAAAGGCTTGCCTGATAACTCCTTGCTGAACCGATGGTGAAACAATTACTTAAAGACGCAGATCGTCTAGGTTTCAAACTCAACAAGGCCAATAGAAACCGGATCAAGGCCATATGAAGTATCCAGGCACTGTTCCTACTCTAGAATTATTATTAGCATTTTCCAAAATATTCAGCCGGGAAATTTGGGTTCATTTTGGACAGTCATATCCTGTGGTATATTACGATCCCTCGGTCAAGGATCCCCTTATGATTCATCTTCAGTGTCTGGCTGGAATATATTTTAAGAGACTCGTTGAACGAAAGAACTTTGTCCGCCCTACTATTGTAATTGAAGGGTGTACGGTGAGAAGTTCAAAACCTGAAGATGGACCAGAAGTTTTCATGGCTGAGAGGTTGAGGTGTATCCTGAGTGCCCTGAAGTGCTGTATGCCAGTGAAACTGTTCCTTTGGTGTCTTACTGTCAAGATAATACCTGTCATCCTGCAGTAGGTATTGTGACCCTGGGAGTATTAATTGTTGTCCTCTTGTAGACACAGGAGCTCAAGTATGCCTGGTGAATGAGTGTGCTTACCGAGGTTATATTTCATATGACACTTAAAACTATTGATGTAGTTGAGGGGTTCACTGGACAGAATAGTATAGTTCTGGGAACAGTCCAACTAGGTTTGAAAGTATCAAGCGAGCAAAGGTTACCACTTTTCCCCTTTGCCGTTGTCTCAGCTGGGGATATGGATTTTTGTGTTACCCTTGGCAAGAATTCGCTGACCAAAGCTTACTTGAAATTAGATGCTCTAAATGGACAACTGTGTTCTGATACTGCAGTTGTCATCCAGTTGAACACTCACATGCAATCTGTCACATCAACCAGGTCTGTCATAATAGTGACAAACTCGACACTGGATGGTAGAAATCATCCAGACTTTTATGGTAACGCCCTTATTTCCCATGATGAGTTAAGAGGAATAAAGAGTGAACACCGTCAACTTCAAGTCATTAAAAGGATGGTGCACTCCGGAGTACCTGCCTCTCAACTGCTTCGCTCCTTGAAGAGATTGAAGAGCAAGTAGTCAGAATTTAGGGTATATAAAGATTATCTGTTCAAGAATTTGAGTGATGGTCACTTGGTTCCAGTTATATCGTTTAAGGTTCTAATAGACTTGGTAGCCGAGACGCATTTACAGAATGTTCACTTGGGAATAGGCAAAATGACGTCCATGCTAAGGAGGTTAGTTTGGCATCACTCCCTGACTAGTCATTAGGATTTGTGTCGCACTTGTAAGGAGTGCCAGATGTGTAAGGTGTCAAGGGAAGTAGTTATTCCTCCAACCCTTCGCATCTCCACCTCGACTCCATTCAAGTTGGTTGCTAGCTATGGACCTCATCAGCCTTCCTACTTCATCTACTGGTTACATTGATTGCCTCATGATAGTCTACCATTACTCCAAATGGGTTACTGCAATTCCCATTCGGAATAAGCAAACTCGAACAATCTGCCGGGCTATTGAAGAATGTGTTTTCCCGTCTATTCCTAGGGTGCCAGTCTGAATTCTGACAGACAATGGTCCAGAATTCATTTCCCATGAATTCAGTGCTCTAATGGAGAGGTATAATATTATTCATGTTAAAACAACACCCCACAAATCTTCGAGTAATGGAGCTGTTGAAAGTGTAAATTGCACCACTGGTGAATTATTACGCTTCCTAGTTGATGATGCTCTAAGTGGGATAAGCACTTGCCAAGAGCCCTCCTCAGTTACAACCACTCTTTGCATTCTGAGTTAGGTTGTACACCTGCTGAAAAGATTCTAAAAACAGCCCATGACATGAACAGTCTCCCTCTCTTGTCCGCTGAAACCAGGAATCCTTGGGCTGAAGGTCACCCACGCTACCAGCCTTTCAGGAAGGGTACCTTAGTCCTGAGGAAAGTTGTCCTTATGGGTCATCTCGCAACCAATAAACTGTGTCCAAAGTTTGATGGTCCTTATGAAGTGATTCAGTTCCAAAAAAATAGGGTAACCTATAAATTGAAACACCTAGACAGTGGAGAAATAGTCAAGGCACACCATATTCAGCTGAAGGCTTGGTTGGAGCCACCATTCTATGTAAAGAGGAATTTCCAGTGGTATCCAAAATCATTCCGTTTTGCTGGAGTCGCAGCATATTTCAGGCTTGATGGATACTCTTCAGTTTCTGTTCCTAGTGCTATTAATAATAATAATGATGATTCCAGCTGCTGTTCAGTGGATGATTCTTCAGAAATGGTTGCTGCAGTTCTTGCAAGTCTGCTAAATGAATCATCTATCATGACATACCAAAGAAAAATGCCTAAGTCTATTTTAAAACCTCCCAGGACATATGAAAGGAGACTAGCTCTACATAGTTGGCAAGATACTTCTGAAATCCCGGACCTGACCATTCCTTTATCTCCTACCAGCTTATCGACTACGACAGCAGACATACCCGATTCGTATGCAGCTGTATTTCCCTACAGTACTTGAATTGTGGGAAGCAGAACCTACAACTCTTGACATGACTGGTATCCTCACTCCTGAGCCAGTAGCAACCTCTTGTTTAGTCAAGCAGGGAAGTATTGCTCTTGCTGTGGATGATCTGATCTCAATGCCTTTAATGTCTGAGTCAACTGTTGAAACCTTAGTAGACCCTAGTATCCAGGTCTCACCATTGTTAGAAGGGTCACCTCAGCCAGTTTTGACTTTGTCATTTAGGGATGGAGAGTTAGATCAACCATTGGACACTTTGGATGTTTCTGATGTTTTGCTATCTAGTCAAGAAGAACAAATTTTCTACTACTTGTGCTGACTTGGCTCAGTACCTAGAACCAGACATTCCAGTTTGTGATAGCTTTGTAGCTGATTTTTCTGGTTTTGAAACCCCAGAGGAAGGTAAGACCTGGAGGCCGGAATTACTTAAGCAAACCTTGAAACCAAACCACCTGCTATGCAGTCTAGGGGCTCAGCTCCCCAATTATCCCTTGTTATGCCTGACAATTTGGAAAGGAAAATTAATTAAAATCAGTAGTCTCTTTAATGAATTTGAATTGAGTGAAGTCCTTTGGAGAAAAACTTAGAACAATTTTTGCTCTTTACTTGTAAGTCTGATACAGTATTAGGTGCTCTTCTATTATGTACCGTACAGTGTACAGACAAATTATTGTAATTTGTATGTTCTGTGGGCTAAGATGCTTGGATGAATACCTTGTTTATAATGTATATTTATTTCTGTGAACTCTGGATATAGTTCTCTGAATTTTGATTGTACATATAATTTTGTTACCAGAATATTTATAGTTTTCAAAAGAAAAAAAAAAATAAAAAAAAAAAAAAAAAAAAAAAAAATTAAAAAAAAAAAAAAGCCTCTACACCTGACCCTGGGGAATGTGAAGAACAAATACAGTTAACCCCTTCCCACCCAGATGACGCAACCGCTTGCGAGTAGGCTATACCAGATAAACCCAAAATCAAATATCACAATCAGAGTATGCTTCTCCTCATTATTTGTGTTTCTTTATTGATTATAATGTATAAATGAAAATGTATGTGTGTGTATATATCTATGTATGAATTTCTATATATATGTGTGCATGTAGGTACTCGGAAACTGTCTTTATGTACAGTAGAGACCCGGTTCACGACCGTATTAGAACTCGACATAATCGGATTTCGCCACTAAATTTCCAATAAACTGTGTATCTGTTTTCAACCAAAAAAACAGTTTCCAACCCCCGACCATATGAGGTTTGTAAACAAAACTGTTTCCGCCAGCCGCCGCTAGTTGGCGTCATCCAGTGCTACCAAATGTAGCATAATTTCATGTTTTTTTTAGCATAATTTGATCCAAGAATTGGAGCTTAGCATAACTCCTTTCACACTTAGGGTTCTAGTACAATTTTAGAATATATTTTCACTAAAATTTTAAATAAAATGCAGAACATTCCTCAATTTCATACACAGCTATAGTGAATACGTATATGTATCTTCATAGTGAAATTGCCTCAAAAGCAGCACTAACAAATGAGTTAATTGCTAAGTTTGAACCCAACTAAGGAATGTTAAATTTTGTGAATATAAATAAATACCCACAGTGGCATCAGTTCGTAAGGTTGGTGGTTTGGTATGCTAGTGGCCGAGTCATTCGATGTGTGCTGCTGCTAGTCAAGTTACGGTAATTTTCTTACTAATCTCGAGAATTTATTAGAAAATCTCAAGATTAAAAAAGAATCCCAAGATAATAAAATATTAGTAAAAATAACACGCCTTTGAGTCTCTCTCTCTCTCTCTCTCTCTCTCTCTCTCTCTCTCTCTCTCTCTCTCTAATAAATACTGTAATTTGAGTCTTTCACCAACGGGTATCAGTAAATGTGTAGACATTGTGTGCGTGTTTAAAAAAATGTGCAGTACACATTCCGATGTTTCGGTTTTTGGATTTTTTCAGATTTCGGAAATGTGAGGTCAGATGCATAATCAAACAAACTTCACTACTGCAGCAAAAAAAATTTTTCCCTTTATGTTTTTCATTAGTTATTTATTAATCACAGTTTATTTAAATAAATATTAATATAATACTGTTAAATGAATGTGAGATAACTAAGATCACCTATAACAAAATAGTGGGACGATTAATTTCATATGTTCACTAATAGCTATTATTTTCAAAACAAACATTCCATAAAACGCAAAAAATATATGTACATGACAATCAAAATATAATAATGTTTTGCAGTTCAACTTGTGAATTTTAACAATAAGTATGACTATATAATATATTTCACCATATCGATCTTGAAGTTGAAGAGTCGTAAAATTTTGAGGATGGTCCGGGAAAAGGATTTGTACTTCGTGATTACGTATCGCTACAACACCATGTGGTATTTTCATACCACTATATTGATGACGCATCGCTACGACACACTGGTATTTTTCATACCACTATTCATTAAAGTTAAAATGATCATATTATATTATTGTTTTCACGAAGAAATAATTATATAAAGAAAATTGAGTAATTTTTGCCGTCAGCAGTCAGAAAATCACGAACATGGTAACCTTGAAAACTAGTGTCATCCACGGCATATGTCTAAAAATAGAACAGAAGCAGAGGGCATTCATTGGATAACAGATCTCCATGGCTACCAACCAACCAATCAGGTGTTAGTTATACTACTCTGAATTTCTTAGAATGAACGTTTACACACGCGAAGCTAACAATGATGTGTGTGTTTTGCATACAATACGTAGTTTTAGTTTTTATTAGTGTAAGTATTTTATTGATTACATGAAGAATAGAATGATTCCTTCTCATTACTTTGAATGCAAAATGGTTTGAAGATTCTTCCGCAAAAAGAAAAGAAAAACAATTTCTTTAGAAGATGATACCTATTTACTAACGCGGTTGACATAGCTTCAAAACAAAATTCAGCTCTTTAATCTCTGGAAAAATGTTAATCTTTCTGTCTGCTGGTCACAACCTTTATATCTCCGGCGACTAACAACAACTGTTTTGGTCCTCCCACATGTTTGATCACATATCTGCCAAATTTATAACAACAACAGAGATAAAACCATTTCTCCCATTACAGATATCAAATATCTTTCTCGTTACGCAGAATTCTAAATAAATTACGTAAGTTCACGATTGATAAAGTTTTTTTATGCAATAACAAGAAACAGAGTCAGATTTTCTATACCATGGCATCTCATTTTGGTGCTGTTGCGAATATTTCCACCAGTTCCACGTGCCTTTAAATCCATACCGACTGTACAGTCTGGAGGCAGTTCTCCCTTCTACACACATCTTGATTTCTTAATATCGTAGGTATAGAATAAATTGGTGAGCAAGGAAATATGAAAAAGCATAACGGTAAGTTTGACGAGTGAGAAAATAAACTCTCTCCCTCTCTCTCTCTCTAAGTTATTCCTGGTCATCTCACAGCCATGGATAGACATGAACTTCACAGCCGAGAAAGGGCAATCGTATACAAAATAATTAGGTATGGAAAATGCGAAATGCGGGCCTATGTTGTCCCATAAAAAAATCTCTCGCATGGACAGCTGAGGATTTAGGAGAGAGAGAGAGAGAGAGCAGGGCCGAATAGGACTGCCTTGATGGCGAAGAATTCAGAGCAGTATTTGATGATACGGACACGGAGAGCGACTTTGGAGGATTTTAGTTTATTAATTTTATGCATTTTTTTTTACTTTAATAAATTTTCACTTGACTGCATATCCTAAAATAAAAGTAATAGTTCAAGTAACAAATGTTTCTTTTACCGAGTAAAACAAAAAGTAAAAATTCCTTAGGTATTGTGCCTTAATCAACTGATTTGGAAATTATAGATGGTTAGACTAGAATAGTTAAACATGCTGTATAAACCAAAATAATGCAAATGGCGCACGATCGCTCTTTTGTATTTTAAAATACATAAGTAATATGAGAATGCATACAATATCACTGGATATAGTAAAGTACAAGTAAAGCATGACTTTTTAAAAGATCTACTGTTTTCCTCTGGTAGTAACTATCGCAATCTGCCGATTTGGGAAAGCATAGAAGGTACGCTAATTTTATACCGCGTGTATGATGCGACCCCTTTAAAATTAGCTTCAAAATTAGGTTTCAAAAGTCGCATGATATGCGAGTTATCCGGTATGTCTGAAGTGATTTTCACACAATTTTCAAGTATTTATTCATTGTGTATGTGATCTGTTAAAGAAAAATGGTGTTTCAGTTGCATGAAAATGATCAAGTAATAAGTACGTATGTTTTTCCTTCTTGAGTAGAGACTGGTTTGTTTGTTTACCTTTTTTTTTTAGTTTTAATTTTTCAGTAAATATCAAAATGTTATCTTTGAAGTAATTTTCACACATTTTCAAGTATTTATTAATTGTGTATGTTACCTGTTAAAGAAAAATGGTTCTCAGTGGCATGATAATGATGCAGTAATAAGTAAAATTTGTGTTTTTCTTCACATTTGTATGTGTGATCTTCACACATTTGTCAAATAGTATACTAGTGATTGCATATCAAATAGTATAATAGTGATTGCGTATGTGATCTGTTAAAGAAAAATGGTGTTTTATTTCAAGTTTGCTAACATGTAAAGATCATCAAATTATTAGTTATAATATTGTCTGTTCGTCACTTTGTATCATTTCACCTAATATATAAGTGTTTTAAATTTCCATTACATCGTTGTTTTAGCTCAAATGTATTAGAGAAATGAGATAATGATAGATTAATAGCATAATTCTTGCACAAAATTGCATATATTTGGCATAAATTCTTGCTTGGACCGACTAGCATTATGATGCTCTTTGTGATACGAAAGTATCATTTTGATACTTTTTCAAAAAAGTTTACTTTTTTACGACGCCGGTTAGAATGATACGAAATGGGAATTTTTGCTAAAAAATATGATACTTTCTTACGTTTTTACTAAGCAGATTGGTTATTTTCTATCTTTGTAATTTTCCATTACTTATTTATATGCACATTTCCCTAAACATAGGTTTTGGAATCCTAATTTTTATCTAATCAGAAAATATCATCCTCCACAGTTTATTTTCTAGCCTAGGTTAAATGTTTATGAAGGATTACAGGAACTTCAACTCTATGTACTCCGACCTAGTGTTGATAATTGCTTGCAACTGAGTGTCGAGTCAACACAGCGACGATCTGTGATCTCTTGTAGTAAGATCCTCTTTAAGAGCATTAAGTTAGTATGGTATATAACCCTATCACTCATTTTTGTTTGAATCAAAACTTCATGTTATATACTGTATAGACGTAGAGGTAGGATAAGAAGGTTTCTGACAAGGAAACTACAGAACACAGGTCTTATATCTGAGCCCTACTTGCATTGTTCACGTTACGGTTGCCCATAACTTTATGGTAATGGATATTCATACAGAACTACAGGATGTTATTTTCTGTATAGACGTTGAGATAGGAATTAGGGAAGTTTTTGAAAAGGAAACTCTACAGATCACAGATCTTATGCCTGAGCCATACTTGTATTGTTCACGTCGTGGTTGCCTATTTCTGTTTGATACTACTCAGTCACACAAAGTGACAACATAAGTAGTATAGCTGCACAAGACAACAAGTTATCAATATTTCAAGTTCAACGTCAGCCAGTGTGTTAGTTGCTAGATCCTCACTAAATTTCCCCAGTTGGTAGACGAGCCTCATTATGATCAGTATAATGATGAGTGGAGGCACTTACTATTTCGAGATAAATTAATTCTATCAAATGATCCTACTAAATTTTGGTGCTCTGTCAGGAAAATGAAATGCAGCGATGGGACACCTATATTCCCTAAAATTTCTCCGTTATACTAGATTTAATGGTGCTTCCAGACTCTTCTGCTGCTGTGGAAAGAATATTCTCACAGGTGAAATTAGTAAAAACTGATGTGTGGAACAGATTGAATACGGAATCAGTAAATGGCATTTTGGAGATAAAGATTGTTATGAATGGGAGCCAAGTGAATCAATGATTCGATCAGCTCAATCCCTGCATAAGGTAGATAAATAATGGTTATCCAGCAGCAGCTTGTGTATTACATAATGAACATAAGGTCATAATCAGATATAGAATGAATATTTTATTGAATTTAATATAAGTTGATCATATGTTTAATCATGCCAGGTTGCCAAGTTGATGCCTATATAAATTCTATAAATGGTATTATTATATCAGGCAACCTGTAGTTCATAATAACATACTAAACCCGTACTTTATAGTTCATAATAAAATACTAGAATTATAGACAAATGTGTTTTTGTACTAAATTTTCTTAACAAAATATGCAACACATCACTGTGTGGTTCGTTGCCAGACAAACGACCAAAGCTGCGTTGATGTAAATATGTATTTATTATTTTAGTCATGCAAATTTCTCTTATGTTTATGAAGGATGATGTGATACTTTTTTTTTTTGGATACTTTTCTGAAAAAGTGATGATACATTCTCACGTTTTTTGAAAAATTCACGATACTTTTTATAATTTATCACGTGACGGTAACACTGGTGACGCCACTCAGCATTGTTTAGAATCCGCAGCTATTGTTTACAAACATTCAAACACGTGTCGTGTCTCGTACACCTTGCCCGCAGTTCGCCGCAGTTCGTTTGCTTTTTCGATGGTATCAACTCTACACGCAGTTAACTTTTGATTAATCATGGGTCCCAAGATTGCCACTTCAGACAAGGCGAAGAGGAAAACTGTAAGAACCACGATAGAACTTAAAAAGGAAATTATTGCGAAGTACGAAGGAGGTACACGTGTGACTGATTTAGCAACACAGTTTAAGCTGCCAAGGTCGACTGTCAGTACGTTTCTGAAAAACAAAGAGGCTATAAAAAGTGCAAATGTAGCTAAGGGGTTACAACTTTGACAAAACAGAGGCCTCCAGTAATCGATGAAATCGAAAATTTATTGATGGTGTGGATCACTGAAAAACAGATTGCTGGTGATAGTGTTTCGGAAGCTATGATTTGCACAAAGGCTAAAAGTATGCATACCGATCTTATGAAAGACAGACCTGGGCCAAGTAATGGAGCAGAGCATGAGTTTATGGCCAGTAGGGGTTGGTTCGATAGGTTCAAAAAAAGAAGTGGCATACATAGTGTTGTAAGGCATGGGGAGGCAGGAAGTGCTGATAAAATAGCTGCTGATAAATATGTGCTTGAATTTCAAAAATTCATAGATGAGAATGGCTATTTATCAGACCAGCTATTTGTGACAAAACAGGACTCTTTTTGGAAGAAAATGCCAGAGAGAACCTACATAACAAAAGAGGAAAAGAAATTGCCTGGCCACAAGCCTATGAAAGACAGGCTTACTTTGTTGTTTTGTGCAAATGCTAGTCGTGAATTGATAATAAATCCTCTTCTAGTTTACCACTCTGAAACCCCCAGAGTTTTTAAGAAGCACAATGTAGACAAGACAAAGTTGTGTGTTATGTGGAAATCAAACTCAAAAGCATGGGTAACAAGGCAAATTTTTAGAGTGGATATGCGAAGTGTGTGCCCCCACTATAAAAAAAAATACCTCCAGGAAAAAAAATTGCCACTCAAGGCAGTCCTCATTTTGGATAATGCCCCTGCCCACCCCCCAGACATGGAACATGAGTTGGCTGGGGAATTTAGTTGGCTAAAAATAAAATTTTTCCAGCCAGAACCACCTCACTAATCCAGCCCATGGACCAGCAGATCATTGCAAATTTCAAAAAATTATACACCAAGGCACTACTCCATAGGTGTTTTGAAGTGACCAGTGAAACTAGCTTAACCTTGGCCGAATTCTGGAAGGAACACCATATTCTTAGTTGTGTCAGGCTCATAAACAAGGCATGGGCAGATGTCTCCAAGAGAACCCTAAAAGCAGCTTGGAGAAACCTTTGGCCTGATGGGGTTCCTCTCAGGGATTTTGAAGGTTTTGATGCCCCTAGTCAGCCTGCAGCTGTTCCTGAAGCCGAGCCCGTTAAGCCTGACCAAGACGTAGAGGAAATTGTTTCTGTGGCCAAGTCCTTGGGCTTGGAGGTGAGTGCTGATGATGTTGCAGAGCTGGTTGCAGAACATAATACAGAACTGACAACAGAAGAACTCCAGGAACTTCACAAGGAGCAGCAGCAGATTTTAGCTGAGGAGGTGTCTGGAGAGGAGGAAGTCAAGGAGTCAGCTTCTAAAGACATCAAGGAGATGCTTTTGCACTGGGAGAAATTCCAAGTTTTCTTCAAAAAGCATCACCTTGATAAAGAACTGGTTAACCGGGCTATTGATTATCTTGACGATAATTTAGTTAACCCGTACAGGAGACAGCTGAAAAAAAGTCAGCAGCAAACCACTTTGGACAGGTTTTTCAGTTCAAAAAGGCAAAGAACTGAAAACACTCCAGAAAAACAGCAACCAGTTTCTTTGGAAGGAGATTCTCTTTCCGAACAATGATGTTCTCTCCATACCTCCTCTCCACATCCATGCCCACAGATCCAGATCTTCATTAGTGTCAAGGTAAGGGTCATACTGTTCCAGTTGTGAAAAACTTTGTAATGTTTATCAATGACCTAGTGATACAGTAAACACATTGCGTGTACATAATGCTATCTCATGAGTTAAAAGCAATGAAAGAATACTAATAGTACATTTTATTGTGTGTTTAATCCACAGGTTACTGTACAGTGCACTTCATTGAATGAATGTCCTAGAGCGCTCAGTGCTTGCTGTTCATCAATGTCAAGGTATGGACCATGCTGGAGTTTTGAAAAACTTTTCAATCTGTTCATAATGTAAATAACATTAACACATTTCATAGTGTAAATAATATTTCTACATTTCATTTTTTTTTTCAAATCCACAGATGACTGCACAGTACCACTTCATTAAGTGAAGTTCCTGGAGAAGTTATGTGCATGTTGTGTGTATGAATACATCGTAGGCTAGTTATCAGAAATGAGGAGCAACTGTAATTATTCATCAATGTCAAGGTATGGGCCATACTGTACTACTACCACTAGTTGTGAAAAAACATTTTAATGTTCATATAAATGGCATAGAAATTCTTATAAGATGTAAGGAATTTTATGTAGATTACAGCTCAATGCAGTAAATAATATTTCTACATTGCATTGTTTGTTTAATCCACAGATTGCTGTACAGTACACTTCATTGAATGGAGTTCCTGGAGAGGTTGTGAACAATTCACCACGTTAAGGTATGGGCCATGCTGTAGCCTACTACAACCACTAGTTGTGAAAAATCATTTTAATATGTTGATGACATAAAAATGCTTGTAAATGAAAGGAATTTTGTGTAGATTACAGCTCATAACAGTACGTAAATAATACATTTCATGTTTTGTTTAATCCACAGATTGGAGTTCCCGGAGAGCTTGTGTACATACTGCAGTAGGCTAGCTAGACAAAATGAGGAGCCTCTAGGAGCAACTATGAAATGTAAAATTAAAATACTAGTAGCAGCTCTGTATATAATTGCAATTTAATCTTATATGTGCATAGTATTTTTATATGTGTATACTAATTTTTGTGTATAGTATTTTTATGTGTATACAGTTTTACATAAATAGTACCAAATAAAGTTAAAGACGAATTAATTTCAGGTGTTTTGATTTATGCATCCCTTTTGAAGTTCTTTATAACATATGAGTTGGCTATGTAGGCTACGACAGTAATCCTGTTAATGTTGTCCAGGGCCGGTGTTAGGAACTGTACCGAATTCATGCTTCCTCTCTCCCTCCAAACTCCTACACATGGTTACCCCTTCTTAAATGCTAAGTACGGGATACAGTACACAAAGACCTCTTAAGAATGCCCTTTGAAGGTTTAGAGCAAAACAATCTAGTGGAGGTTGTTCATTGCTGCCAGGTGTATCATGAGACAAAAACATTACTACTGGCTATCTATGTTCAAACCCTTTGCTATTGTTACTCTCTGAAATACATAATGGAAAAGTGTTTACATGGCATCTCGTGTTTTCCTTCTTCAAAAAGTTTCCATCATTTCCAACTCCAAAATAAACCTTAAGTTTCGTCTATCCTCTCCTCTGCATGAAAGTGATGAGCGAAAGAAAGATTTAATTAAGCACCCTTGCTTGATTTTTTTTTTCAAGCTTATACCTACGTATTCTAAAATGCAATACGCATTTAAGTGTTAGGTTGGGAGTGAAGGCAATGTTACGTACGTAGGTTACATGTGCGGTTCGGTAGCGAATGCAATCTTTAAGCTTTGTTAAGCTTGCCGGTAAAGAAGAGGTTAGTAATAGCTTAAATCAGAGAAGCCACTATGCCATATTAAGTGCGTAGTTATTAAGAAATTTAAGACTAATCTTTTATGTCGTACTGTAATACGTCAATGTTTGTGTGTAAGATTTCGTAGTGAAACCTGTTACATACGTAACATGTTCGGTTCGGTAGCAACGCAATCTAAGCTTTTTAAGCTTGCTGGTAAAGAAGAGGTTAGCCTTAGTTTAACTCAGAAGCCGCTACGGTATACATTAATTATAGAAAGTAAGTACATTCTTTTATGTCTACTGGAAAAATACATCATTGTTTACGTGTGAGATTTGGTAGTGAAACCACTGTTACATACGTAACGTGTGCCGTTCGGTAGCGAACGCAATCTTAAGCTTGTTGGTAAAGAGGAGGTTAGCCTTAGCTTAAATCAGAGAAGCCGCTATGGTATAGAATAATGATAGAAATTACGACGATTCTTTTATGTCTACTGTTAAAAGACGTCAATGTTTACGTATGAGATCTGGTAGTGACACAGTTTACATATGTATAACGCGTGCGCGGTGACGAGCGCAATCTGTATGCTTGGTTTATAAGCGTCCTCGTAAAAAAAGAAAAAAAAAAAGAAAAAGGGGTTAGCTTGATATTAAACTCAAGAGATGCTGGTACGTAATGGTATAGTAATTATAGAAATTAAGAAGATTCTTTAACTTATACGTACGTATATATGTACCATGCAGTACCATAATAATTGTCAAAGTCCAATAAGCTTGAAACCAGCCCTGATATTGGACAATTTGCCGTAAAAGACGCACCTTTTTTATAAGGACGTTTATGAAACAAAATCGTTAGTATCATAACATTTACTGAAAGATAATTTTCAATCGATTTTGTATATAGTATTGCAGTCGACTCCGTATAAGATTTACTATAAATTACTGTAATATCGAATGTAAAAGTTTCTAGGCTTATAGCAACGATATGGTTTGTTTACTACCATAGTCCCGCTATAAACCACCAGGGCTGCGCTATGGTTTGTTTACATCCTTAAATGCCGACTTACTGTAGGCAAATTTTCGCAAGTTTTTGATAAATATAAATTGGGTTTACTTTTAATAGTTTATTAATATACTGTAATAATTAGACTTGCTTTTCAATGTTTTTATTATTTTAGCAAAACGTTTTATGCCTGCCCACTACACTACGTTCTACTTACTATTTACCTAGGTAGCCTATGGCGCTTGGTCAACAATGGTTGGATGCAGGCCAGTTTTCTTTTATACTGTATATTACACATTTAAAATTATAAATAAACATTTAACATGATATTTATTTAACTTTTAACTTTAGTTGTAATTTACATGTAATGTATTGTATAAAAAGGCAAGGTTAGGGTAATAACTGATGGTCAAGAACGGATTAATCCATTTTCAGTTATTTCTTATGGGAAAACTTGATTCAGTTCTCGAAATAATCGAATTTCAACGCTCCTTCTGGAACGAATTATAGTCGAGAACCGAGGCTCTACTGTATATACAGTAGCTATATCCGTGATTTGTAAATTTTATTTTTTATTTATTTATGTATATGTGTTCCTGGGTTTATATATATGTTCCTATACACACACACACACACATACGTATATATATATCATCTTGAGACAAATAAATATCCACCCCGTGACTGGGATCGCTGAGGGAAGCAACAGGATCTGGCCAAGAATCATCCAAGATGTCGGACAACAACCGCCAACCTTCTTCTGTGACTGGCTCAATATCGTCAAATAATTCGCAATCATTTACTGATTGCACACTAGCTGAGGTCTCATTTTCATCATCAGATTCCCCTGGTACATATATTTCATCTGAGGAATCTCCAGAGTCACCCATGACTAAAAAATACGAGCAGAAATTGATAAAGAAGCAACCAGAACGATAATCAAAAGAATTCTACAGTTGCACTATTGTCTATATGCGAGTCTACATGTCTGCCCGAGTGATAAATAACGGGAAAAGACAGGAAAGATTGAAATACTGAGCTCCCATTGGTGAAATATGGTGACGTCTCAATTCCGTCACTGAAACGTCACGAGATGCCTTACTCCTTCACTCTGATTGGCTAGTGGGCGGAGCTTATGTTTGACAAGGGATGAGAGAGCATATCCCAGCAACAAGAAGTCTTCAAATACACAATCCCAACACACCAGCTCTCGGTACAAAAGTGTGTGTGGAAGGACGTATTACGCTACGTCCTGGGATTACTTGCTGGCTGTCAAGTGACGTAGTAAGGTACGTCCTGGGTGGGAAGGGGTTAAGAGTGGAACTGGTGAGGGGGAATCTGGCGAGTTGAAAGTGACACACAAAGATTCTGAATTTTTTTTTTCTATTTTGTTAAAAAATTTGGTTTTGTTGTACATGAGGTGTCAGTATTTAATTCCACTGCTAACTGTCAATTGTTTCTTCCCCAAACGTGTAGAAGCTTGCCATTCAAGTGAGCTCCCTATTCAAGAGCTGGAACTTTGAAACTTGGACACCCCATATTTTGTCTAAATTGATATGCCAAACCCGAGTCATTTAATTTTAAATGTTCTGGATGAGAGTTCTTGAACAAGTAATGGTTGTTTAAATATTGTGCACCAGTGTTCTTTTTTGTTAATTATTGAACCTTATTCAGTTTTGTTTCATAAAGAACTATTTTATACAGAAGGATTTCACTTGCACAATAATACTCTCCTTGATTTAAAATAAGTTTTTTTTAAATTTTTTGTTGAGAAAATAAATTACTTTTCCACTCTGGTTTTCATGGCTTAACACACAGTAACATACCATATTTTACCAAAACTACCATTTAGTATCATACCGAAAATCTTAGGGGACTCATGGGCCAGTTTAATCCTGAAATCTAACCCAATATATTGGGACTCTTCAAGCTGGTGCCCAGAAAGCTGAAAACTGTGACAAGTATGCTGAGACCAGAAGAACCTGCAGGAACTAGGCAACAGTACTATACAGCATCTTGTTACTTCAGTGCATAGTTTACAATATGTCTACCATGAGATCAGATTATACTAACTACAGGTAAGAAGTGCAACCATAAATCTTCATCAATGCTAGAAAATGCTTACCCCATTAGCGAATAGTTTAGTGTTCACTTCCCTCAATAGATTGTGTTGTGCTTTAAGTTTTGATGGTGACATTCAAATAGCCAGTGTTTGCCAAAATTCAATCATTTTCTCCATCTCACTACCCTTTACAATAAAAACAAATCAAGAAACTAAAAGATATAATTATGAAATACCAAATTTAGAATATGAAAGTCACTGCTAAATAATGTGCAGATTGTGAGAAAAGTTTAGTACTGTATTGACTTAGTATTGTATGGACTTACTAGTAGACTAACTCAGGAATGTAGGCTAAATGTGTTAAAGTATACTATTTCTGGGCTCAGCTCGGTTCGCTGCGCGAAATATCCTTTAATCTATTATTTCTAGGGTAAATGTACTAACACATACCAGAGAATAAATAAATAGAAAGGTCAGTATAACTGACTCGCTCACCCTCCAAGAGGGTGTCGGTATGAACACTAGGCGAGTGAGACCACTACCACGAGCCAAATACCAATAGAAATCTCCCACAACAAAAACCCTCCATGAGGAGAGCCGACCCACAGAGTGAGCAGCTCGTACTACTACTACTACTCCATCCATGCTGCCGACTGGCTGCGCCTCTGGTGGCCATCCTTTCAAGTTAGCGCACACGAGTCGGTTGTGATATTTTTCTCTCTGTGTTTTTTGGTGAGCCCTTTCGTTGGATTTATCTATAATGGAGCGTGCAGCTATTGCAGCAGCTAAGTTAAGTACTCAGTAATTATGGTTAGTTGATTCTTTTCGGCCCTCAGTCAGTATTGCCGTTTTTTTAGGTATAAATACGTACTTGGGGTCGGAAGCATGGCAGCATGGTTCTGCCGCGTGGTGGGTTCGTTCTCGGTCTCCCATACCTAGAACATCCCCATATATATGTACGCTCTATTTTAATTATCCGTTTTACTCAGGTTTGCCATGCATGCATGTCTTTTACCTTATGTAGGCTTCTTCTTTCCCAGACCCTAGTCCCGGCTCTTAGTATCGGCCTCTGACTAGCTTTGAGTGGTAGACTTTCCTTCGGGTTAGTCGTACACTCCTGGATTTTTTCTCCTACTTTATTTTTTCTTTGTTTTCATTTCTTTATTTTTTTATTCCATGTATTTTGTTATGGTTAGGTTAGTTAGGTTTCGTCTGGCTTAGCCTAGGTCCTGGCTCATCGAGCCTATGCTACCGCTCATCAGTTCAGTTGCTTCCTATAGCATCTCTCTGATCAGTCGGTTTTGGCCCAGTGGGTCTCCATGCTACCGCTTTTCAGTTCAGTTGCTTCCCGATAGCATCTCTCTGATCAGTTGGTTGGTCCTAGGCTTAGTTGTCTTATGTTAGTCTTACCGTCTCGTGGTCACTACGCGATCACAAGACAGCCAGAACGCCCTGCCCAAGTCCCCGTTCCCCCCCCATCCTCTCGCTCTTCCATTGAGTCGGGGGAGGGTGGGTCGGTCTGCCCAAGCTCGCTCCACATACCCGAGCATGCCTCCCTCTCCCCCCCCAGGCGGGGATGGGGCCAGAGAGACGGGACAGACCCAGACTGAACGCGATCTCTCCGGCTCATCGGTCCGGCCCGGTGGTTAACGTGGTGGAGGGTACTGGCCTTTCCCCCCATCCGTTGCTTCCTGGGTCCGGGCTCCGGTTTCGCTCGAGCCTGTATGTCTCCTTGCTCTTCCCGACCTTACTTGGACTCCTTTCCTGATCGGAGTCCTAGCATCCAGCGGGAAGATGTTAGTCCATCCAGTAGAATGGACCGGAACATACAGTAGGTCCCTACTAACCTTACCGTACCGCTGAGTTACTACACTCCGCCACGCACTGGACTCGTTCCGGTTCGTTTGAGTTTTAGGTTTAAGTGTTATTAGATTAACTATAAGTTTATCTTAAGTACCTTAAACCTTCCCCCCCCCCTTTTTTACATGTCTTACCGGATATCTCCGGGATTATAGCCTATTCAGGCAATGCAGGGGGGGGTTATGCCCAAATTTTTTCCGAGCTCCGGCATGCAACGGAGTTTCTTCTGTCCTTTAGCCTGTAAGTGTTATTCTTTAAGATACTCATGTGTCTTACCACTTACAGGCCACCAACTGTGAGCATCCGGGATGCGGCCGCCACACTTCAGGACCCATGTGGACACGAAGTTTGCCGGTCCCATGCTCCATGCGCGACTCTGCACAGGGACATCCAGGTCTGGTACCATGAGACGTGTACCATATTTGTTTATCGATGTTGGGAGCCAGCTGTTAGCAAGGGGTGATTATTCCATCTCCGGTAGCTGCTCCGCTTCTGTTTTAGTGCTTAAGTTTTCATCATCCACTTTAACTTAAGGCATCTAAGTTTAAGTTATATTTTAAGTTTAGTTTTAAGTGATTCTTAAATCTAATCTTCGCCCTCTCTTCCAGGCGCCGGCAGTGAAAGATACCGCGCTGGCAACCCTGCTGGGCCTGGTCGGTGGTTTTGGGAAAAACGCCGCCAAGGGTATGCCCTACATCTTGGAGAAGCGGTTGGCGCTGTTAATCTTCCCAGGAGGTCAAGGCGACAGGATACGTCGACCCAGTAGAGGCGGGCCCCTACTATCACCTTCATCCAACAACAGCTGGCTGCCTCATTAACCGACCAAGACCAGGATATCTCCACGGAGTCGCGACTTTAGATATTAATGTGGAACCTATGGTAGGTGTAGACGACCTGTTGGTCGAGGTAGGTATGGTGGACACCCAAGGGTCACCCTTGGGTGTGACTGTTTCTTCTACTCTGCAACCTCTCCATCCTTCCAAGGCTTTACAGGCGATGATTATATACTCCTCCTGACGCTTCGGTTAGACCTAAGGTCAAAGGGTCAAGCAGTGAAATCCTTGACTAAGACGTCGTCGTCTTCTAAGAAGTCGACTTCGGCGTCTTCCTCCTCACGTAAGTCTCCGGCTGGCAATCCCGGAGCAGACAGGTCTAAAGCTTCTGGCTCCGGCTCTAAGTCCTCGGGAGGAGTAAATCCTCTAGAGAGAGATCTCGCACCCCGGCAGAGTCACCAGTTCGCTACCCTTAGTTCCGGTTCAGAGCCACCCCTCCACCTCCGCAGCAGCTCCGGCCTTGGACTCCAATGCTGGTCTGTTGCAACAGGTGGGCGACCTGGTTGGGTCCTTAAAGAGTAGCATGGAACAGATGATCTCTCGTCTGTCTGATAGGATTACTTCCAGGACTCCATTATAGCCGGACTGAAAGAAGCCCCTCTAGCCTCTCCTTCACTTTCCAATACGAGTGGAAATCAGCTTCCTCCGTATGACTCAACTACCTCCGTTCTCGATGAAACAATCCATGGAGTTTTTTTTTTTTAGCGTCATACGCCCCCTTCCAAGACGGTCTCTATCTCCATACCGGAATTCGGAACTCGAAGGATAGAGGACTTCGAGTTCTTTCCGGAAGACCTCCAGCCTCCGTTCATAGGCTACGCAAGGCTTACAGCTTCAGCCATGGTTCGGGATGATAGGGTACCAAAGGAGACAGTCCTCTATTCACGAGACCAGGCTCAGAGAGAATGGCTCAGATGTTTAGAGGACATGGATTGTTTCAATACCAGGATACAACCTTTCAAGAGTCCCTTTACCATTTTCACAATGGAGGAGAGTACCCCGCTCCCGTTCCTGACAAAGATCGCTAGGTCTACCATCCCAGCGGCCCGGCAGAAGGGGGAACCCATGCCTCAATTAAGGAAGCAGATCCCACATCTCCGTTGCTCCCTCTCAGCCGAGAATTGTGGGAGGACTTGCCAAACACCTTCTCAGCTGGCAAACTCAAACCGGACTGTGCTATGGAGCAGTTTGGTGAAAAGCTACCCAGGCTCCCAGATAGCCTTATTCAGGCTGAATTTGACGCGAAATCGCGATTAGCCAGATCGATTAACTCTATGGCTATGTCCGAGGTAGCAACCATAGCTTATGCTCAGAACCGCTTTTTAAGCTCATGACCAAAGCCCTGACTCAAACGGTACAGTCGGATATGTTTGAGTTTGCCACTGCTAGAACGAATTGTAGGTAAGCATGTCCTGCAAGAGGCAACCATTCGACATGAGCCGAATAGGTTACTCTCGTCTAACATCTGGGAGCAGATCTCTTCCCAGAAGCTATGGTGAAGGAAGTACAATCAGAGGCTACGAGGCTAAACAGAGCCTTAAGGACCGTTGGGGCCTTACGGCTAAGAGGAGACAAGACTTAAACACCTAAAGGTAAGGGACAGAGGAAACCTAGGCGTTTCCATCCTTACCAGAAAAAGCAGCCACGCTTTCCTCAGCAAGTTCCAACGGTTGCCCTTAGTGCAAACTGTCCAACCTTCCACCTCTAAGGCTCAATCACAGCCAATTTATGTGATATCCCCTCAGCCTCGCCCTCCAACTCTTACGCCTCTCCCCAGCTTACAATCAAGCCTTCAAGAGTCAAGCTTCGCAGAAGTATGACCGCTCGGGTAAGGGAGGCAGAGGTAAGCGTTCCTTTCGTGGGAGAGGATCGGGAGGCCCCTTTAACAGGGGAAAGCACTTCAGAGGAGGCCGAGGCGGTTACCAGAACCAATGAAGAACTTCAGGTAGGAGGGAGGCTGTTTCACTTTCGCCACCGGTGGAACTTCAGCGAATGGGCTCAGAGCATAGTGTCAAAAGGCCTGGGTTGGAGCTGGTTGACGAACCCACCTCCATCCAGACCTTTCCGTCAACTTCCTTCCAAGGAATTGACAGAGTACGCAGACGACCTCCTTCAGAAAGGAGCTATAGCGAGAATCAAGAGATTAAAATTTCAAGGTCGCTTGTTCAGCGTGCCAAAGAAAGGCTCACAAAAAAGAAGGGTAATCTTAGACTTGTCCCGCTTAAACTTAGCCATCCGCTGCGACAAGTTCAAGATGCTCACGATCTCACAGGTGCGGACCTTACTTCCCCGTGGGGCCGTCACCACCTCTATCGATCTTACAGACGCCTACTATCATATCCCTATTGCAAGACACTTCCATCCATATCTGGGTTTCAAGATAGGAGACCAGACATTCTCCTTCAAGGTAGTCCCCTTCGGACTCAACGTGGCACCCAGGGTGTCACGAAAACTAGCGGAGTGGTAGTACAACAACTCAGAATCGCAAGGGATTATGGTAGTAGCGTATCTCGACGATTGGTTGATCTGGGCTTCAACAGTCGAGGAATGCAACAGAGCTACACTGAAAGAGATTCAGTTCCTGGAATATCTAGGCTTCAAGATAAACAGGACCAAGTCAAGACTCACTCCAGAGTCAGACTTTCAGTGGCTGGGCATTCAATGGAATCTATCCTCCCATACTCTGTCGATTCCATCAACCAAAAGGAAAGAAATAGCGAAGTCAGTCAAGCAATTTCTAAGTCACAACTGGCGTCAAGGAGAGCTCAGGAGAGGATCCTGGGTTCTCTCCAGTTTGCCTCAGTGACGAACGTCTTAATGAAAGCCAAACTGAAAGACCTAACCAGAATCTGGCGCTCACGAGCAAATGTCAGTCCAGGGACAAACTATCCTCAGTCCCTCTGATTCTAAAGAATCGACTTCGGCCGTGGGCGAAAGTCAAGAATTTGTCAGTGTCAGTACGCCCCTTCGTTCCCTCCACCAGGGATTACCATCCACACAGACGCGTCCTTAAGCGGTTTGGGAGGGTATTCCCACGTCCAAAAGGTTCAAGGAACTTGGTCACCTCAGTTCAGTCAGTTCCATATAAACGTACTGGAGGCAATGCAGTGTTCTTGACTCTAAAAAGGTTACGTCCACCAAGGTACTCCCACATAAAGCTAGTTCTGGACAGCGCAGTGGGTAGTACATTGTATAAAACAGAGGAGGCTCCCAAGTCACGTCATCTAAATCATGTGATGGTTAGTCCATCTTCTCCCTGGCAGACAAGTTCAGTTGGCATCTCTCCTCCACTCACATAGCTGGAGTGAGAAACGTCATAGACGCGTTATCCCGATCAGTACCCCATAGAGTCGGAATGGTCACTGGACAACAGTTCGTTCCAATGGATCCTTCAAAGAGTCCCAGGGCTACAGGTGGATCTCTTCGCGTCCCAAGCGAATCACAAACTCCCCTGTTATGTAGCCCCCAACCTGGACCCTCTGGCTTATGCCCACGGGACGGCCCTGGCTCTAGACTGGAAACAACTGGAAGAAGATTTATGTCTTCCCCCCTGTGAATCTCCTTATGAAAGTTTTAAAACAAACTCAGGACGTTCAAGGGTCAAGTGGCTCTAGTAGCCCCAGACTGGCCGAAGAGCAATTGGTATCCCCTAATTCTGGAGCTGGGCCTTCGTCCGCTCGCGCCCATCGGATTTCCCAGGCTCTCCCAGTCAGTACAAACGAAGACTGTGTTCGCTTCCTCAGGGATTCTCAAAACCCTAACTTTATGGATTTCATGAAGTTTGCGGCAAAAAGAGATGCGAATATTGACCCTCAGAATATTCTCTTAACCTGGAATCCGATAAAAGGGATTCAACTTTGAGACAGTATGATGCTGCTGTCAAAAAGTTAGCAATCTTCCTGAGAGAATCTGATATTAGAATCATGACAGTTAATTCAGCTATATCCTTTTTCAGATCCTTATTTGAAAAAGGTTTAGCAGCTAGCACGATTACGACAAACAAGTCAGCCTTGAAAAAGATATTTCAATTTGGGTTCAACATAGACTTGACGGATTCCTACTTCTCGTCTATTCCTAAGGCATGTGCTAGACTTAGACCTTCTGTAAGGCCTACGTCAGTTTCATGGTTCTTAAACGATGTTCTAAAACTGGCTTCAGAACCGATAATGACACATGGCTCGTTTATAATGCTCTTAAGGAAAAACACTGTTTTTTTATTAAGCTTAGCTTCAGGAGCAAGAATTTCAGAACTGTCGGCTTTGTCCAGAGATCCGGATCATATTCAATTCCTTCCCACAGGGGAGGTACTACTTTCTCCGGAACGTAGCTTTTTAGCAAAGAATGAAGACCCTTTGATGAGGTGGGAACCTTGGAAGGTACTACCTCTTCCACAAGACGTATCTCTTTGCCCAGTTACAACTTTACGAGCCTTTCTGTCCAGGACCTCCTCATCCTCATCGGGTCCCCTCTTTAAGAGGGAAAAAAAAAAGGTGGAACTTTATCCATTAAAGGCATCAGGCAACAATCCTGTACTTTTATTAAGCAAGCCAATCCTGACTCTTTCCCGAAAGTACATGATGTCAGGGCAGTAGCCACCTCAATTAATTATTTCCAACACATGAACTTCGATGAGTTGAAAAAGTATACCGGATGGAAATCGCCGACAGTGTTCAAACGCCATTACCTTAAGTCCTTGGAAGCTCTGAAATTTTCAGCAGTAGCAGCGGGAAACATAGTTTCCCCTGATTCAGTTAAATTGTAGTAGAAGATTCAGTCCTCCTTTCTACCTGCTTCACCCAACAGTTCGTCTATTCCTACCGTGTTCATTTACATTCACCTGGTGTCTTAGCTGCTTATATGATGATGTAGTGTGTGCCCCCTATTTTTTGACTAGGGACACTCACAGATGATTATGGATTTTGATCTCATGGATGTTACCCCCTTATTTTTATGCTAGGGGATACATCTCATTTATAATGGTTATGGGTTTTGTATATTAAGTCATATGCATTCCTTATATATTATCCTTGTTGCTTAATTTGTTCATTTGATTATTTTAATTGCTATTATATTTTGATACATGCCTTTACACAGATACCATTTTGTTACATGTAAGCCAATTTACCTCTGTACATATGTAATTACCTTATGATAAGAAACATGTTTAGAATTAAGGGTAATTTA
Organism: Macrobrachium nipponense; assembly: GCF_015104395.2. Classification (NCBI taxonomy): domain Eukaryota; kingdom Metazoa; phylum Arthropoda; class Malacostraca; order Decapoda; family Palaemonidae; genus Macrobrachium; species Macrobrachium nipponense. The sequence goes on from NC_061108.1 coordinate 113,184,188, forward strand.
AGCATATTTCTATTTTGTATCACTGTATTTGTATCGTTTTTAGCAATTATATTCTTTTTTATATTTACTTTATTTTTTTATTTGAGACCTATTCTGATTTATTTTATTACTTTTGTTTACAATCTTGTGCTATTTCTCTGGTACGATTTCGCGCAGCGACACGAGCTGAGCCCAGAAAAGGGATTTTGACGTAAGGAAAAATCTATTTCTGGGCGATTGGCTCGTGTCGCCAGTGAAATCCCGCCCTACCCGCTCCCATCGCCCAAGATTGTCTGCTAACTTCAGGATGGCCACCAGAGGCGCAGCAGTCGGCAGCATGGGATGGAGTAGTAGTAGTACGAGCTGCTCACTCTGTGGGTCGGCTCTCCTCATGGAGGGTTTTTGTTGTGGGAGATTTCTATTGGTATTTGGCTCGTGGTAGTGGTCTCACTCGCCTAGTGTTCATACCGACACCCTCTTGGAGGTGAGCGTCAGTTATACTGACCTTTTTCTTTATTTTATTTATTCTCTGGTAGTGTTAGTACATTTACCCTAGAAATAATAGATTAAAGGATATTTCGCTGGCGACACGAGCCAATCGCCCAGAAATAGATTTTTTCCTTACGTCAAAATCCCTTTTAAAGACATTTATACACTATGAAATTATAAAATGATTTACAATATTTTAAAGAAAATTATACGCTATGAAGTTATAAAATGATGAAGTTAAAATATAAAAGTAATAAAATTATAAAATGTGTTGTCAGAACTTTGCCCAGTAGTAGGCTATGTCAGAAACTAGTTCAGTGTAGCTATAATATACGACTGAAGATTAATGCAGATAGTCGATATAAAAGAGAATAACACGTTTAAAATGAATTAGTTTAACAACGTGGTCGCTGGAACGGAACCCCATCGTTTAATGAGGAATACCTGTATTGCTCATTAAAGAGAGAAGTCTATTTTCATACAATATTAAACATGTTTAAATTTAAACCTGGGGGTTGGTTCAGTTATTTATGAAATGGACTGTGAAGCCTACTTTCCCAAGTTTCATAAAAAGGGTGTGTGTTTGAATCATAAAGATATCTATCTTTTTATTTTTTTTATTTTATGATTTGGACTCTTATAACCTTAGTGCTGGGGTCTAACAATTTAATAAATTAGGCCTATACCTAATTTATTCATATTTTGGTCCGAGTGGCTGGGATCCTTCCCAGGCAAAATCCTGCAGAGAGCTTTTACAAAACCATTGGTTAGCTGTACACATAATTCAATCAAATGTCAGTTGGTCAAAAGAACCTTAGGTTATCCCATCGGTTCATACGTTCTGGCAAGTGGATTGACTCCACCCATTAACTGTTGTCTACGTTTTTAAGCCAAATTTTATGAATAAACAATATTTAATAAATTTGACGAACAGAAGAACTGATTGGTAAACCTGATCATCAATACCGGGCATAAAATACCTCTCCAATTCAGCCTCAGCCTTCTTCAGCTGAGGGACCCTAGTCCTGGGAAGGGCCTTCCATCTCTGAGGAAAGGTACGTCAACCCAACCTGGAAACTAATCAGAACTGTGGAGTCTAAGGTCCTGTACGAGTGGTACCACAAACCTGTTGGAAATGTTATCCAGTCCAGGAGAGGTGGCAAAGGCACTACTGGACCTGCTGAACTGTACCCAACCCATGATTATCATGAATGATACAGAGCTTAGGGAAAGGGAATATAAGTGACTGTAACCAAGGGACATGGTGGTAGCATGCATACCTGTACCAGCTCCCAAGTCAAGCGACCAGTCACCAAGCATGCCAGTAGCCTTACCAAGCCAGTTCCAAAGATCAATGAAAGATGGCAGCCATAGAATATGCACTTACTCTTCTGAACAAGCATGGTTGACATGGGAAGAGTCCAGGTTTGTCTCACTCATCTTGGGAGACCAAGCAGGCAAGGGGACATTAGCAAGATCATGAACCAGGTTGATCACTTCACCCATGGTTAACCAATTTCTATAACTGATCACAGTAGTAGGGTCTTCTTGTGGAAGATGTCATTTTAGGCCTTAAGTTTACCCTGGAAACTTGGAAAATGAGAAGAGGAACAATAGGAGGAGGACAAGGCAAAAGATTATAATGTATTTTGAGAGAGAGAGAGAGAGAGAGAGAGAGAGAGAGAGAGAGAGAGAGAGAGAGCAACACTCCATTTTTTAAGCTAAAATAGGAGCCATGACACTCAAAAAGTGTTACATAAGCAGCAGGCACAATGAGTACAGCTAAAGTTTTGGCTGGGGAACGCAATGCTAAAGCATGGACTTTGGACCTTGCCTGGACTTGCCTTCAATGGAGTGTGGATCAGTCTTCAATGTTCCTATTCAAAACCCATGGGAATCGCAAGCAAGAGGGAAATGTTAGGGAAAGATCCTACAGTTCAAGCAGGTTTAACAGCAGATGGAAATCTTCAAAGAAGGCAACAATGAGAAGGGTATACAAATTACATTTTGTCATAATGAGAAAGAAGGCTATACAAATAACATTTTGTCGTAGACATGCTGAACTACTCTAGATCTCTTCCTCACAATCCAAAGCTTTTTGGCATATTCCACAAATAGAAACCAGAGCATAAAAAGAACTAAAGGTACATATAGAAACCCACATTCAAACTTGAAAAAGTGACCACTCACCCTGCCAGGCTCACTCTTTCCTCCAAGGAAATTTGCATTTTGTTATCCTTATCCTGCCATTACCAAATTCAGTAATGAGTGTGTCCATTCTGGGCAAGACATTTCAATAACCATAATGAAAATTCCAGAAAAGCCATAGAATGGAAGACCAACCTAATGAAAAGTAGATGGTTCCAGTTAGGTGAAAGGGTAATATCCTTACTACTCTTTCATGATTATTATATAGTTACCTTACTAACTATAATCAATGACAGAACCAGCTGCACCACAAGATTTATGCATATAAAACAGAGGTATACATTCTCACAGGAACAAATCACCACCAAGGCTACATATTTAAAAGAACACACTTAAGGATTAGTACTGATATGAAGGGGACATCATTAAGTACAATTATTTTGTTACAAAATATCAAGAATAAGAGGGAATTACAAAAAACACTTTCACAATACTCATGAAAAAAAAAATCAGGAAAATTACACAAACACTATACATAACAAGCAATCATGCAGGACCATACTGTATAATCAAGAGACCAGACCCACCTTATTTCTTTTAACTTTTGTAGCCATTTTTTCAGGTCCACATTATGAGATACAATCTGAAATAAGAATTTGCATTAAACTCCAAAAAATAAAAATTCTACAGTGCAAAATATCACGTCATTTACCTAATTATGAGAGTGTAACACTAGAAAAAAATGTTGCAGTCCAGACTGGACTACATTTGTGTACTATACATATAGCCTTCCATATGCAACAATCTGTAAATTCTGTAATACGTAGAGAACAACTGCCTTAATACTGCAGCTATGAATAGTTTTAAATTTTACCTAGAAAACTGTATACTGTATAGTACTATACACAAAATATGCAACATTTAATAAAGTACAAAATGTTACAATTGTCCAAAAAAAATTGTGGGTGCTCTTGAAAGAGAAGATCACCAGACTATTTGATGTGCCCTTGTAAACCCTTAAATGCTGGCAAGATTTTATCTAAAAACTAATTTACTTTGGGCAATTGGAACTTGGCTCATTTTGTTTTTTCACTAGGTGTTCTCCTATCGAGCTAAAAAAAAATTCCTATAACCCGTTCCACGAACTGACCGAGTACGGAGCCAGAACGCAATTGTCTGGTAACACCGCTTCAATGACCTTCAATGTGTCTCCCATCAATATGATATTTTATGAGTTTTACTTCATTTAGAAACGTAAGTAATATAGATTTCTAATGAACTGCACTTATAGACTAATCAGATTTAATCATATAAATACTGGCCATTGTCAAATATGCCTTAAAGCAATGGCAATACAAGTTATATTGTATAACATTGTCGGTAGAAGTGTTCAATTCAAAGCTATTGCACAGCATTGCATCATGCTCAAATGTTAAAAAAAAAAAAAAAAAAAAAAAAAAAAAAAAAAAAAACAAAAAAAAAAAAAAAAAAAAAAAAAAAAAAGGAGTAATAAACAGTTCCTTGAATAAATATTACAGTTCTGCCATAATTCATGGCAATAAAGTACTTTAAAGCTATTAGCTGGTCATTCCCAGAAAACTAATGCAAGTATACATACATACATACATAAATTAAATTTTGTTAGTTGGTAATCTAATTTCATAACATTTACGTAATTCTTTTCCATATATTTTTTCTTTTTAGTTCAATACACAACAAACTGTTCCCAAAGTGTGTGCTATGCATGCTGGAGTACAACAGCTAGCTCACATGGGCACTGAGGGGTGGTTGAAATTTTCTGAAATTCACTGACGTTGTGCCCTCAATTAGGTTTACTTCTTTAATGAATATAACATTTTGTAAGATCACATCACATTAATTGGTTAAAATAAATGCTATCAAGACACTGGTGAAATCTGCAAAGGTTCAATTTCTATTCATGGCCAATGATCCACCTGAATTTTAAATTAAATTAAATTGAATTATGTTAAATTATAAGCAGTCTTGGAATACAATGACAAATTATTATAGCAAAAAACTGTGATGGACTGGTATAACCTGGGAGACTTATATCAAACCCTTTCTTTTTTTGAGTTTTGTTTATAATCAACTTATCTAGCATAAGATATTTAAGATCTGAGAATAATTGCTAGGTATTAATTAACTTTGGGAGCCATGAAAACATTCCTTATATAGTCCAAGGGAGACAAACCAGAATTGTTTAAGAACCACCACAATGCAGTATACTTGGAGACTTATGAATATTTCTGTTAAGTTGAAATGACAAATTTTCTAAGACAATTTGTATTTTTCATAGCTACAAACCTGAGGTCTTAACAATAGGATAATTTCTAGTGCCTAGCTGGATCCGGTTAAAATACAGATGAAAGCAAGGAATCTCGTGATATCTGGCAACGCATGTGTAGGTCAGGTGAAGAGTGGTCAAAGACCACTCGCCTACATCACCACGTCAGTCTTTCCCAAATCAGGATGTTTTAACACACAGAGGGGGGCTAGAGGCAGGCAGTATAATGTTAAGACCTCAGGTTTGTAGCTGTTAAAAAAACAAATTGTCTTAGAAAATTTGTCATTTGTTCACACACAAACAAACCTTCGGTCTTAACAATAGGATAGACTCATACTTGGAGGAAGGTACAAGACATCCTAAAACAAGGTGGGGACCTACCCACCAGTCAAGCTCTCTGGAGAGGGACTGAAGCCTGTTGAGACTAGATAAATTGATATCTAACTACTCAGACCCTGAGTGATGTACAATGATGTATGGGAGAACCATTGTTCAGTGGTACCATACGAAAGGCTCAACTTACGAAAAACTAGATACGAAAGCAAATACGAAAAATTTTATGGCTCTACATACGAAAATTGCTCAAGATACGAAAGGTTGTTGCTGTAAAGTCCGAGATTCACCCGGACCACCGATAAAAAGTTTGAAAATCGCGCGCCGCCAACTGAGTAGACTCACCACCATCCTCCCGCTCTCCCATTGGTTCCTGATGCTAGTCACCGCCATGAGATACTTCTCTATTGGTCAGCATCCCTCCCATCATGCATCTACTACGTAGCGGCGTGCTTCTTTGGCCACTGCACGGCATCATCTGTATTGTACGCACGCGGTATTCGTTCGTTCTAACGATTTCGTTTATTAACGTAAATTCATTAGTGATTTCGTTGTAGTATATTTAATCGTGTTGTGTGAGAACTTTACTCCATACGTATACGTACTACATAACATAATTATGTACAGTATATATGTAGTCATGGGTCCCAAGAAACTTGAAATTCACGGAAAGAAGAGGTTCTCTTTGGAGACAAAGATGGAGATTATCAAGAAGTATGAAGCTGGTATGCGATTAAGTGTGATCGCCAAGGAATACGGCCGAAATCCGTCGACAACAGGCACCATCCTTAAGCAGAAGGATGCCATCAAAGCAGCTACACCTTCCAAGGGAGTCACTATTTTGTCCAGCAAGAGGGCCCACGTGCATAAAGAAATGGAAAGGCTTCTTCTTGTCTGGCTAAAAGAAAAAGAATTTGCTGGCGATATGATAACCGAGACGGCAATCTCCCACAAAGCCAGTGCTATTTTCGGCGATTTGATTGCCCAGGCCGAAGACGACGGAAGAGAAGGGACATCAACACCAACCCCAGACTTCAAGGCTTCGCATGGGTTGTTCAAGAAATTCCGTAAACGGACTGGTATCCATTCGGTGGTACGGCATGGGGAGGCGGCCAGTTTGGACACGAAAGCGGCTGAAGCCTTTAAAAAGACGTTCGACGAGATGATGATCAAGGAAGGCTACAGTTCTCAGCAAGTCTTCAACTGTGATGAGAGTGGCCTTTTTTGGAAAAAAAATGCCTCGTCGGACGTATATCACGGAGGAAGAGAAGAAATTACCCCGGCATAAGCCTATGAAAGACAGGCTTACTCTCGCACTTTGTTCCAACGCCAGTGGGGATTGCAAGATGAAGCCCCAACTTGTCTATCATTCCGAGACTCTTCGAGCCTTCAAGGCCCACAAAGTGCTTAGGGAGCTTCCAGTGATGTGGAGGGCTAATGCGAAAGCCTGGGTAACGAGGCTTTTGTTCACCGAGTGGGTAAATCTGTGTTTCGGCCCGACAGTGAAGAAATTCTTGGAAGAGGAGCGCCTCCCTCTGAAATGCCTGCTGGTGTTGGACAATGCCCCTATTCACCCTCCTGGCCTCGAGGAAGATATCCTAGCGGGGTATTCCTTCATCTAGGTTTTATCTTCCGCCTAACACCACCCCTCTCCTCCAGCACATGGACAAGCAAGTGATATCGAACTTCAAGAAGCTGTATGCGAAAAATCTTTTCAAGAGATGTTTCGACATCACTGATGCCACAAACCTCACCTTACATGAATTTTGGAAGGAGCATTTCGATGTTGTGATATGCATCCGACTCATCGACCAAGCTTGGCAGGAGGTTTCGAGGCAAACCTTGAATTCCTCGTGGAGGAAACTCTGGCCTGATGCCGTATTCGCCCGAGACTTTGAGGGATTCGACGTGGGCGAAGCTGGTGCTGCAGATTCAGAAACAGTCGACGATCCTGAAACTGTTTTGCAACCAGATCTTGACGAGATCGTTGCACTCGTCAAGTCCATGGGGCTGGTCATCGATGAGGACGACATCAACGACCTTCTCGAGGAGCACCAAGAGGAGCTTACGACGGATGACCTGAAGGAGTTGGAGGTCATACAACATAACATCGTTCAAGAGGAGTTCTCTAGTAGCGGCGAGGAGGAGGACGACGACCCTATGACAACTGCAGAAATTAAGGATGTTCTAGCTGCTTTTCATAAGGTGCAATCATTTGTAGAACACCCCCCCCCCCCCCCCCCCCGAAAAGGCTTACACAGGTCGTATGCTTGCACAGTTCGATGACGTTTGCCCGAGTCGTTTCAGGAACATTGTCAAAAGTAGGCAGAAGCAATCTTCCTTGGATAGTTATTTTTTAAAGAGGCCTTTAGTAGGAGTAGTAAGCAAAAAGGAAGAACCAAGTGATACTAAAAAACAAGTTAAAAGTGTGTGAAATTGGGGGGGGTGGAAAGGGGGGGGGGGGGGGATAAATAAATAAAGTCAAAAAAAAAAATTTATTTTAGTTTTTTGTAAAGTATTACAGTTTTGTTAATGTGTTTCATAAAGTTTAGTTTATGTATGGTATCCTTACATTTTTTTATGTGTTTCGTAAAGTTAAGTGTACGTACGTATCTGCCGTTTGTCCTCCTCCTCTGTCGCCACTTTCGGAGATAGCCTCACTCGAAAGGTAAGCTTCCACATTTTACTACATACGTACGTATGTACGTACAGTATTTCTTGTATACAATGTACACTAATACACTTTATTTACAGGTATATTAGCAGTACGTACTAGGTTAGGTATTGAATGGTCCAAATTGTTGTTGAATTTCATTGTTTATAGATCAATTTAGCTTTATTATGAAATTTACTGGGGTGTTTTTGGAGGGGTTGGAACGGATTAGCCATTTTACATGTAAAATGCGGTCCAAGATACAAAAAGCTCATGATACGAAGGCCGCCTCAGAATGGATTAATTTTATATCTCGAGGCACCAATGTATAGGGAACCAAAGAGAAACTTTGACTGTCCAATAGCAAACCAATACACCAGGGTTTGTACTACTCCCAACTCCTCCTTGGGAATGGAGCATATGCCACCGAATGGGTTTGATATTTGTATATTAGGTGACCACACTATCAGCATGACTACCTTACTCACCTGCATCAGACCAGTCCAGCGAATGATGTGTCTATTCCTTAACCCACCTGAAGGAAGAAGGAAAGGTACACGATAAAGGAGACCAGCCAACTCACTCATTCTCTCATCCACACAATCCTCTTAGGTAAGATACAAAAAAAGCCCTGTTAAGGGCAACTATGAATTACACAACCTGTTGGGCAGCCACCACAGGACCCAGGGAGAACGTGTCCGCAGATCTGTGGATAACATCTTTAAGAACATGGACTGGTGTAACCAAGTACCAGCACTCAGTACTATGTACAGCCCAGTTCTTTTTGAAAGCCAGAGAGGGACAAATACCCCTAATTCATGCGCTCTAGCCTGCACAAACGTGGTGGTGGAATCAAGAGTCAAGTATGCCTGTCTGATGGCTTCCCATATCCAAAGAGATAGTATTCTTAGACACCTCTTTCTTTGTATGGCCTGTGCTAACAAAAAGTCTGCGGCAGCCTGGTCTACGGCGCAGAGTCCTTTTAAGATAGCAACGCAGGGCCTGGACAGGGCACAACAAAAGCTCTTGAGCATCACCACCCAAGCTCTTGAGAACCAAGGAAACATCCATGTCGGAGGCTTGAGCTCTCTAGAACTCGACTGCTCAAACCCCCTAACTAGCAAGGAAAGTTCCCAGGAAGAGGAGATGTCGATACCTTGAAGTCATAACACCAAACTCAGGGTTGCCCTGTAGCCTCTAATGGCAGAAACAAACTTTTCTAGTCTCTGAGCAAGGTTAAAAAGTCTGCTATTCACTAAATAGAGGTTGCGAGTGGAGAAAAACCCCGTTTACGACACCAATCACAGTAGATTGCCCATTTGCCTTGGTAAACCATGGAAGTCGACTTTCTGAGACTGCTGGACATAACTTAATTTTGACTTTCGGTTTTGGTTAAGGACATTTATATCATTAGAAAGAATACCATCCTAGAAGATAACAATTATTCACCAATTTAGTGTATACCATTCTCAGACATGCTACAAGCTATGGCTAGTAGTAAGTACAGCCGACTCATTAAATACCAATACCCACTCATGGAAGTTCGAACAGCAACACTGCCACTATGGCAACATCAGGCCAATGATGTGTAATTTATACGGCAACTGATAGCCTAGGCCAAGTCTTAATTCTCGCAGTTTCATCATAATCATTGTAGCTTATGAGCCCTCTCTCAAACATGTACTATTATATTAAATACTGTGGCTATATAAGCAGATTTTATCTTTTACATACTGTACTTCTTTCTCCACAGTACACACAAAGTAAGGCAAATGAGTTATTCATTTTTCAGATGGTGGAAGATACTCAAAATTTTTAGGGGAATTTATTTGTACAATACATTTCAGGCAAAATTACAGATAAAGATCTATAGGTCAGGCTTGGGCTAGTGGGCAGTAGCATGTTTCAAAGCTTGACAAGGAGTAGCATCGTTTTTGTCAATATTTCTACCCTTTTTGAAGGGTTATGGCCATGATGGAGGTGAGTTAGGGAATGATTACCATGGAGAGCCTAGCATTTCATCTCTGGCTGTGAGAAGGTCCTCCATGAAGCAGTGTGATGTCAGTTTGTAGCTTATTTGTGTCTGGCCAAGGGCTAGGAAACAAACTTCATATTCATGAATGTCGCTTTGTTGCAACTGCTTAGAATACCAGGTTGACTGTGACTGGTGTGGTCTACCAGCACGACTTGTGCTCTTGGGAGTGTGACTGAAGGGCATCATATAATTTTGACGAGAATACTCTCAGTCTTCTCCTGTAGAATGCGAAGGATTTCGACTTAATATGTGCTGGCTTCTCCTGTAGAATGCAAAGGATTTCTACTTAATATGTGCTGGCTTCTCCTGTAGAATGTGAAGGATTTCTACTCAATACTGTATGTGCTAACTAATCAGGTGTACTACCAATTAATGCAATGATGTTAAGGGCAATGCAGGTCAAGCAAGTGTTGTGCAGTGCAAAAACTGTTTTGATGGAGCATTACGTGGCAAGAGATGCAGCTGAAGAGATCCATGGCATGATGTCATGCCAATGTATTTGCAGAGATATCCACACTCGGGGCATATATAATGCAGAAAATCGTTTAGCTCCTCTTCTGGTGATCTGTATGAGGGATGGGGTTGTTCATTACTAGATTAAGAGTTTCATGTTAACACTGGCTCTGTAGGGGTGGTTAGATGAGGTGACCCTATGAATAGTGTTATTGAGTGTAGTGAGTAAGTGCAGTGTGAATGTTAGTGCTTAGTGACTGTATGCAAAGAATGTCTTGTAATTTACAAAACCATTTATGCTAGACTGCTTAGATCCAAGAGCAGATGCTTAGGCCTTGACCAAAATGGTTGAGTGCTTAGGACAACCTGTTTTGGTAAGGTAATTCTTCTCTGCTATATTGGGCCCAGTAATATATACGTATATAATAAATAATAATACAATGGTCTCCCCATATTTGTGGGGGATGCATACCAAAACCCCCTGCGAATAGTTTGAACCCCCATAAATATGTATAAAACCTCCTATTTTGTTAGTTGAAACTCAAGAAAAACCCACTAAAAATTTTAATACCTGGTTTTTTAATAGTTTTAATACAAAAAGTGAATTTCATGATTAAAAAAAAAAAGGAATTTGCATTTCTCATAGAAAAATACTGCAAATAGGCTAATTTCCTGTGAATAATTGGGGGAAATGTTCCAGAGAAATCTGCGAATGTGCGAGTCCGCGCATCCGGAAAACACGAATTGGAAGGAGACCCTCTTTCAGACAAGTATTATTGAAAGATATTGCTGCATCAGCTGCATTTAACATGTAAATAGTCTTCTCTATTATTATGATCTTATAATAATCATAACAATATCAGCAACTTTAATAATAATAATAATAATAATAATAATAATAGTAAATAGTAGTAATAATAATAAGTTAATAATAGTAAAAAATAAAAATAGTAAGAATAATAGTAATAAAGTATACTACTTTTGAGCTGGACCAAGACCTTTCAATATGGCCGCCCGAAGTCTCACACTCGGCAGGGAGATCGCCACTCCAGTTGATTGACGCTGTACAATTCAAACAAACATAGATAAAACCAAGAGAAAACTATTTTAATCAAAACTAATGGGCATGGAAGTGCACATTTTACTGTTGTTCCCACACCAATAAAGGGATTTTGACGTAGGAAAAATCTATTTTTGGGTGATTGGCTCGTGTCGCCCTATGAAATATCCTTAAGATCATTATTTCTAGGTAAAATAATCTAAAATTTACCAGAGAAAAAAAAAACAAAAATTAAGAAAATGTCAGTAAAACTGACTCGCTCACTCTATAAAAGAAGTGTCGGTATGTGAATATAGGCGAGTGGGATCACTACCACGAGTCATTCACCATTTAGACCTTCCAACATAAAATCCCCACCAGAGAGAGCTGATACTAAAGGGTGATGCGGCCGCTACTACTACTACTACTACTACAGACGCCACGGACAGCAGCGCCCCTAGCGGTCATCCTTAATCTATGAACATCTTGTCCTGCAGGGTGGGTAAAAGAAAACAGGGTGGGTTTCATAGGGCGACACGAGCCAATCACCCAGAAATAGATTTTTCCTACGTCAAAATCCCTTTTCTGGGCTCAGCTCGTGTCGGCCTATGAAATAATACCAGAGAAACAGACAAGATGGGAATAAGGACAAATGAAACCCAATAGTAAAAAAGAGATATATAATATAAGTGAATCAGGGACATTACAGTATACAAACAAAGTACTTAAAGCTAACTTATCCTAAACAATGGTATGATAAAGAAAGCAATCAATATAAAGTATTTAAAATTAACTTATATTAGACATAGTAACACATAATAATGTAATGGCAAAACAAAGAATGATTCACTTAATTAAGATACTTACAAAATATACAATCACATTGTGTTCTACCCTAGCATAAAAATAAGGGTAGAAACACTGAAGTACATTATATGTACATAACGTGGATGTCCCCTAGCAAAAAATAAGGGACAATCCACCAATATGATTCTAGCGGCTAAGGCTAGAGTATTCCGAGTAGCATGGCAATAGGGTGAGGCATGTTGGACGAGGTAGGTAGAAAGGAGACCTGGATCTATACTACAACTACTATACAGTATCAGGAGAAACAATGTTTCCCGCTGCTACTGCAGAACATTTTACAGATTCCAAGGACTTTAGTAATGACGTTTAAAGACTATCGTGATTTCCATCCAGTATACTTTTTTAAGATCCTCAAAGTTCATATGTTGGAAGTAATTAACCCTTAAACGCCGACTGGACGTATTTTACGTCGACATTTTTTGTCTCTCGGGTGCCGACTGGACGTATTTTACGTCGACATACAAAAGTTTTTTTAAAAATTCGCGGAAAAATACTTTTAGGCCTACCAGCCGAAAACTCTTGAATCACGCGCCTTGGGGGATGCTGGGAGTTCACGGATCAAGGTGTTGTTTTGTTTACAATCGTTACGCAGGCGCGCAAGCGCGAATTTCTTTCTTGCCGCACTAAAAAATATCTGTGACACATCTCTGAAATTATTTCGTCACTTTGACATAATTTTTGTACCATTTTAAATTAGCCGTTACATAGAGTATTATATATGAAAATGTGCGCATTTTTATGTAGAATACAACAAAAAAATACTCATGATTGTAGCTTTTATCAGTTTTAAGATATTTTCATATAAATAACGATAAGTGCCAAAATTTCAACCTTCGGTCAACTTTGACTCTATCGAAATGGTCGAAAAACGCAATTGTAAGCTAAAACTCTTATATTTTAGTAATATTCAATCATTTACCTTAATTTTGCAACTAATTGGAAGTCTCTAGCACAATATTTCGATTTAGGGTGGAATGAATTTATGAAAAAAAAACTTTTTCCTTACGTCCGCGCGGTAACTCTTCCGAAAAAAATCATACATGCGATTGTGGTAATGTTTTGCACCATTTTAAATTAGCCGTTACATAAATTGTTTATATATGAAAATGTGCGCAATTTCATGCACAATACAACTAAAAACAAAAAACCCATGGTTGTAGCTTTTATCAATTTTGAAATATTTTCATATAAAAAATGATAATGTGAACCAAATTTTTCAACCTTCGGTCAATTTTGACTCCTACCGAAAAATGGTCGGAAAAACGCAATTGTAAAGCTAAAACGCCTAATTATTCTAGTAAGTATTCAAGCATTTACCTTCATTTTGCAACAAATTGGAAGTCTCTAGCACAATATTTCGATTTATGTGAATTTATGAAAAAAATAACATTTTCTTTACGTCCGCGCGGTAACTCTTCCGAAAAAATCATACGTGCGATTGTGGTAATGTTTGCACCATTTTAAATTAGCCGTTACATAACGTTTTTATATATGAAATGTGCGCAATTTCATGTATAATACAACAATAAATAGTTGAAGGTTGTAGCTATTCTCATTTCGAAATATTTGCATATAAATCACGATAATAGAAAAAAAACCACGTTCGGTCAAATTTGACTCTACCGAAATGGTCGAAAAAAACGCAATTGTAAGATAAAACTCTTACAGTCTAGTAATATTCAGTCATTTATCTTCATCGTGAAACAAATTCGAAGTCTCTAGCACAATATTTAAATTTATGGTGAATTTTTAAAAAAAAACTTTCTTCCTCGCGAGCGGATCTCCGCCACAAATCTCCGAAATGCGTAAGTCCCATTCTCGGAATATTTGCTCCGTTTCATATTAGGCATTTCATAGAGTTTTAATATATGAAAATGTGCGCAATTTCATGTAGAATAAAACGAAAAATATTTGAAAGTTGTAGCTTTTCTTATTTCCGAAATAATTGCATATAAAAAAATATATATATAAAAAATTCGACATTCGGTCAAATTTAGCTCGTCAGATATGGTCGAAAACTGCATTTGTAAGCTAATATTCTTACAGTATAGTAATATTCAATCATTTGTCTTCATTCTGAAACATATTGGAAGTCTCTAGGGACAATATTTAGATTTATGGTGTGAATTTGAAAAAAATATGTGTGTTTACGTAAGCGCGTTACGAATTCATGCATTATTTTGTGATAATAATTTTCTCTGTGTTGCTTTTTATCGTTTTACAATGTGTTATATATCAAAATGATCGCAATTTAGTGCACATTACAACGAAAAAAAAAGTAACTTGTTACCTTCAACCGTTTTTGCGCACAGCGCGATTTGAATACAATTATATATGAAATTTCGTTTTTGCGCTATCATATATCGCATTATTTATATATGATAATGATAATTTTTTTCATTTCTGATGGTTGCATACTAAACTTCAAGCAATGACAAAAAAGGAGCCAAAAATGAACTCTTAATCTTGAAAACTAAGCGCGCTGTGATTTTTTGAAAAAATATTTTTTTCCGCTTACGCGCTCACTCTCAAACCCCTCCGGCATACGGGAGTCATTTTTTTATTTACCGCTCCGGCGTTTAAGGGTTAATTGAGGTGGCTACTCCTCTGATGTCATGTGCTGTTGGAAATGAATCAGGATTGGCTTGTTTAATGAAGTAAAGGATCTGTTGTCTGATTCCTTTTACTGATAAAGTGCCACCTTTTTCTCTCATAAAGAGAGAACCTGAGGATCTTGAGGATGTACGAGATAGAAAGGCTCTTAAAGTTGATACTGGGCAGAGAGAAGGATCTTGCGGAAGTGGGATGACTTTCCAGGAGCCCACCTTGCAAGGGGATCCTCATTTTTAGCTAAAAAAGCTACGATCCGGGGAAAGTAGAACTTCTCCTGAGGGGAGGAATTCCACATGACCCGCATCTCTGGATAGAGCCGACAGTTCTGAAATTCTGGCTCCTGAAGCCAGGCTTAATAAAAATAACTTCTTTCTAAGAAGCATTATGAATGTGCAAGACGAGTTGTCAGTATCTGAGGCTAGTTTGAGGACATCATTCAAGAACCATGAAACTGCAGTAGGCCTTTGAGAAGGTCTAAGTCTAGCACAGGCTTTGGGAATAGACGTAAAGTAAGATTCTGTTAGGTCTATCTGGAAACCCAACTGAAAGATTTTCTTCAAAGCCGATTTATGAGTAGTAATAGTGCTAGCTGCAAATAAACCTTTCAAACAAGGACCTGAAAAAGGATATAGCTAAGTTAACTGTCATGGTTGTAGTGTTTGATTCTTTCAGGAAGGATGCTAATTTTTTAACAGCTGAGTCATATTGTCTAATAGTTGACTCTCTTATCTGATTCTAGGAAGAGGATGTTTTGTGGATCAATGTTAGCATCTTTGTTAGCCGCAAACTTCATGAAGTCCATAAAGTTAGGGTCTGAAGAATTCCTGAGGAAGCGAACACAGTCCTCATTTGTCCTGATTGCGACAGCTTGGAATTGGGAATCCGTTGAGGTCAGAGGCCCAATTCCAGAAGCAGAGGATACCAGTTGCTTTTTGGCCAGTCTGGAGCAATCAGAGCTACTAGTCCCTTGAAAGTCCTCAGCTTGCTCAATACTTTTCAAAAGAAGATTCACTGGAGGAAAAACAAATTTTCCTCCATTGATTCCAATCTAACGACAGGGCGTCCGTGGCATAAGCCAGAGGGTCCAGGTTGGGGGCCACATAGCAAGGGAGCTTGTGGTTCGCTTGTGAGGCGAAGAGATCTACTTGGAGACCTGGGACTCTCCGGCATATCCACTGGAATGACCCGTCGTCCAGGGGACCATTA
The DNA here is from genome assembly GCF_015104395.2 of Macrobrachium nipponense. Taxonomy (NCBI): domain Eukaryota; kingdom Metazoa; phylum Arthropoda; class Malacostraca; order Decapoda; family Palaemonidae; genus Macrobrachium; species Macrobrachium nipponense. Next base: position 113,200,308 of record NC_061108.1, read on the forward strand.
CTGGATTCCCCAGAGGGACTGACCGGGACAAAAGCGTCTGCTATCACCAATTTTTTTTCTTTATTTTTAAAACCCCCTTTTTAAAAGGTGATGGCGGACAGATGCCATCTGTGTTTGTCTGCTAGCGCAAAGATGGCTATCATGACATGATTCACGTGTTTGGATTTGGACCCTCCTCTGTTGATGCAATGTACTACCACTGCACTGTCCAAAACTAGTCTTAGATGAGACTTCTTCGGGGGAAGGAGTCTCTTCAGGGTAAGAAATACTGCCATTGCTTCCAGGACGTTTATGTGAAGCTGGCGGAACTGAACTGACCAAGTCCCCTGAACTTGCTTGAATTGAGAATATCCCCCCCATCCGGACAGGGAGGCATCCGTGTGAATGGTTAACACTGGAAGGGGATATTGAAGGGGTACAAATTTGGCAAGGTTCTTCACTTTTGTCCATGGACGGAGCTGATTGCGAAGGATCTGTGGAATTACTGACAACTTGTCTCGAGATTTGGCGTTTGCTCTCGATCGCCAAACTCGATTTATATGTTTCAGCCTTGCTTTCTGGAGGATGTCTGTCACTGAGGCAAACTGAAGAGAACCTAGGATTCTTTCCTGGTTTCTCCTTGATGTTTGTTTGCATTTGAGAAATTGTTTCACAGACTTGGCTATTTCTTTTCTTTTGACCACCGGAATTGACAGATTGTGGGAAGACAAATCCCATGGGATTCCTAGCCACTGAAAACGAGACTCCGGAGTGAGTCTGGATTTAGTTTTGTTTATCTGGAACCCCAGATGTTCCAGAAATTGAACTACCTTCTTTGTGGCTTTGAGACATTCCTCGACCGTTGGTGCCCAGATCAACCAATCGTCGAGGTATGCTGCTACCATTATCCCTTGAGTTCTCAACTGTTGAACTACCACTTCTGCTACTTACGTGAATACCCTGGGGGCTACATTCAGACCGAAGGGCATCACTTTGAATGAGAACGTCTGATTTCCTAGTTTGAAGCCTAGGAATGGACGGAAGTGTCTGGCTATAGGGATATGATAGTATGCGTCTGTAAGATCGATGGAGGTTGTGACGGCCCGACGGGGAAGTAAGGTCCGTACCTGCGAGATGGTGAGCATTTTGAACTTGTCGCAACGAATGAAAGAGTTTAGCTTTGACAAGTCTAAGATTACCCTTCTTTTTGTTGAGCCTTTCTTTGGCACGCTGAATAAGCGACCTTGAAATTTTAGATGCTTGACTCTCGCAATAGCTCCTTTCTGAAGGAGTTCCTCCGCATAATCTGTCAATTCCTTTGATGGTTCCTGATAGAATGATTTGATTGGAGGGGGATCTTTGATCCAACTCCAACCCAATCCTTTGGACACGATGCTCTGTGCCCATTTGCTGAACCCCCACCTGTGACGGAAGAGGAACAGCCTCCCTCCTACCTTGGGAGTCTCACTGTTGTTGGGCGGGTTAACCTCCGCGCCCTCCTCTGAATTGTCTACCTCTTGCAGCTCTTCCTGTGCCACGCTGGCGAAAGTGGCCCCTCGCCCTGCTACCCCTAGAGAACCTATTACAAGGCTGGGTAGGCCTGGCTTTCGTACATAGAATTGAAGGCCGGCGAGACTGCGTAGGAGGTTGACGGTTGACTCTGAGGAGACAACAGGAGGATGGGTTGAGTCTGTTTTGAAGTAGACGGCTGTCCCTGTTGAGTAACTGGGACGGCCTGAACAAACTGCTGTTGCTGCTGTTGCTTTTGGTAAGGCTGGAACCTTCTTCCTGTCTTCTTAAGCTTCTTACCAGCAGCAGGGGCGGTCTCTTGTTTCCTCTTGGAAGAGATGCCCCATCTAGCCCTAAGGCTCTGGTTGAGCCTAGCAGCCTCGTGGTGCACCTCGTTCACAGAGGACTCTGGGAAGAGGTCCGCACCCCACATGCTGGAAGCCAGGAGTCTATTAGGCTCATGCCTGATAGTGGCCTCCTGCAAGACGTGCTTTCGGCAGTTCCTCCTAGCTAGGAAGAAGTCGAAAGCATCAGCTTGGACTGTCTGGAGCTGAGATTTGGCCAGAATCTTGAATAAAGGTTCGGTGGGCCATAAGACAGGGCAGCCATTTCTGTAATGATTAGGGAGTTAAGGGACCTCCCAAATCTTGTTCGAGCATCGAACTCTGCCTGAATCAGGGTATCAGGCAGTCTTGGAAGCTTCTCGCCAAACTGGTCCATTGCGCAGTCTGGCTTAAGCTTACCAATCGAGAACGTGGCAGGCAAGTTCTCCCACAATTCTCCAAAGGCTGGGAAGAGCGGAGAAGTAGATTCCGCTTCCCTCAGCTGTGGCATGGGCTCGTCTTTGAGGACTGCCTGAAGAGTCGCTTCCACTATTTTGGTAGCGAACGGAAGAGAAGCCTCCTCCTCCGTAGCGAAAATAGTGAACGGACTCTTGAAAGCTTGGAGCTTAGTGTTAGTACACTCCCAATCCTCCAGGCAGTGAACCCATTCCCGCTGTGCATGATCCCTACTATACAGCACAGTCTCTCGGGAAATCTTGTCCTCTCTAGTGAGAGCAGCAACGGTCAGCCTAGCATACCCAATGAAAGGCTGAGTCAGTCCAGGAGGATAGAACTCTAAGTCCTCAATTCTTCGAGTTCCACACTCCGGGATAGAGATCATGCCGTCCTTGAAGGGGGCATAAGCGGCCACTCTCCATGGGTTATCCATGGAGAAGGCTGGTAGGGATTCGTAGGGAGGTAACTGCAAAATGCCAGTACCTGCTACGGGGGAGCTTGGCTGAGGAACCTGACTAAGTCCAGCAAAACGGTCCTCTTGCTCTCTAACTCTGTTAGAGAGATCCTGAATGGATTGGCCAGACTGGTTGATGGTGTTTGACAGCTGCGCAAACATCTGTTCAAACTTAGACCGAGGCGGTCATCCTCGAGCCAACCATCTCTCCCACTTGCTGCATCACAACTGCCGAAAAGGTGGTGGATCAAAGGAGTCGGTCCCGCCACCCCAACAGGAGTTACCGGAGTGGATCCGGTGGATGCCGGAGAAGAAGGCGTTGGCTCGGCTCTAGCGCGAGCCTTCTCCTTAGAAGCCTTGCTTCTAGAGCTCTTAGAGTAAGAAGAGCTCGGCTTTGCCTTCACCGCGTCAGCGTAGGAAGTCGTAGACTTCTTAGCTGAAGAAGACGACGACTTCTTAGAAGTCGTCTTATGGAGAGTCTTCTGTTCTCTCTGTCCCTTCACCTTCGGGGGTACAGAAAGAGCGGGAGAGCGGGCAGGGATCTCAGATCCCGTAAAGCCTTGGAAAGAGGCAGAAGAAAGGACAGGGGAAGAAGATCCAGGAGCGCCCAAGGAAAGACCTTGGGCGCCCGACACACCTACCTCAACCAACAAATCCTCTGCCCCTACCGCCATAGGCTCGATGTTCAGGTCCAGGTTAGCCACATCTGGGACCGGCTCCTGCGTGGAGACGGACCCGAACGCCTGCTGCACCTCCTGCTGGATCGAAGCTATGAGAGGGGCTGCCGAGATGGGGTCAACATAGCCGGTCGACTTGCCACCGGGGAAGATCTGAACGGCCAGCTTCTTGTCCAGAATGTACGGCTGGCCCTTGGCGGCGTTCTTCCCGAAGCCGCCCACCCAAGCCTTCAGGGTTGCCAAGGCGACTTCCTTCACGGCAGCAACCTGAAAGAGAAGGCGAAATGAAGCTTCTAGCGGCGGAGACAGGGTTGAACAAAGCTTAAAACTAAGTGTTATTAGTGATAGGACCAAGAAGTCTAAGAGTAGACTTACCCCACCCAACAGCTGACTAACAAGGTCGTAGCAGATGGTGCAAGCTTCTGGGTGCCAGACGATCAGTCCATTGTGGGTGGTGGCACACGGGGCGTGAGTCCTACACTCCTCATGGGCGCAGGGGTCGTAGAGTGTTGCGTTGCAACCCGGGACCTGACAGTTGGTAGCCTGTAAGTGGAGAGATACATAAGTATCAGGTGCACACTTACAGCCTAACAATTGCTCCGCTGCATGCCGGAGCGTGAAAGTTAGATTAAACCAGAGCCCCGCCATAATACGTGTGGTAACTAGGCGGTTGGAGTTTGTCTAAGGCTACGCCGGAGACAGGAAAAAGATTCCAACCAGGAGTGGTAAGGAGCCATGAAACCACGACGGAGAACGATGGAGATGGCACACATAAATAAATTAAAACTAAAATTCATCGTGATATTAGGGTATATCCGTATATATAACGAAGTACAAAATTTTCCGTCTACTAGAGTGCCCGGGTAAGGAGCGAGTTCTCCTCCGGTAGCGGAAAAAAAAGGATATAGTAGGCAAGCAACAGACCACTAGTAATGTCCACCCCGCCCGCTGGCGGAGCCAGACGAACCTATAACCAAAGGGGCCCCCGGCTTCATCGGAGGCTCCGTTCATTACAGTAGGGGAAGGGTGGGACTGAAGCAATAGGTGGGGGGTCCCGGCGTAACACGGCGGGAGAGAGAGAGAGGGGGGGTGGCCTACCCCTCCTCGTCCCTACAGCTACCCGCTCAGTGACCCGGTACCCGAGACAAGTGGTCGCCCTGTACCCCAGCTGGGAGGGAGCTCCTGGCCTCCTCAGAGGGAGAGGGAGGAAGGCTCCTGTGGTTGTCATGGCAACCAAGGAGTCTCCCAGACCCCTCCCTATACCTGGTAGGGAGGGAAGGGGAAGGGTAAGGTGCTATGGGACACGTGATCGCAGGTGGCCTAAGCCGCGATAGCAACACAACAATGGAGGGGCCACGTGAACCAGACTGTACAACACATGGTACATGCACCTAGGCTAGCCTAACACCCTAAATAACACTGATAATACATCGTAAAGGGGGAAAAGACACTTTTAGTAAAAGAGAAAGAAGCCCAGGAGGAGGCAAGCTGTTCCGAAGAACAGTTGACTACTCGGAGCCAGCGGTAGCCGATGTAGAGCAAGAGCCGGGATGCTGGGCCAGAAACACGGTATAGCCCTAAATACCAAACTAAGAGAAATGGTAAAAGGGCTGTCCTAGGTATAAAAACGATGTAATAAACGATGAACGTAATATAGTAAGCCCATAAGTATAAGATGTCCCAGTATGGGAGACCGGGAAATCTTAACACGAGGTGGCACGCAGCCGCCACGAGTCAACGGGGAGACCGTATATGACCTATTAAGAAGGAAAATACTGGTCCCTGGAAGACTAAAAAACAGTAAAATACTACTTATGAGGCACTTAACTTAGCCGATGCGATAGCTGCACGTTCCATCATAATGACGAGGTAAAATTACAAAACACAACACGAGAGGAAAAAGCACTCAAGCGCTGCGAATCTAATGATTAAGGATGACCGCTAGGGGCGCTGCTGTCCGTGGCGTCGGTAGTAGTAGTAGTAGCGGCCGCATCACCCTTTAGTATCAGCTCTCTCTGGTGGGGATTTTATGTTGGAAGGTCTAAATGGTGAATGACTCGTGGTACTGATCCCACTCGCCTATATTCACATACCGACACTTCTTTTATAGAGTGAGCGAGTCAGTTTTACTGACATTTTCTTAATTTTGTTTTTCTCTGGTAATTTTAGATTAACTTTACCTAGAAATAATGATCTTAAGGATATTTCATAGGCCGACACAAGCTAAGTCCAGAAAAAGATAACGTAAAGCTCGCATTATGATAAAAAAAGTGAAAATAACGAATGGAATCCCTGGATTTTTATGCAATCTATTAACGAAAAAAATAATTTAGTTCACAATGAGACTTTAATATTAAAGTCATATTTAGACTTGAAAACACATAACGAAAAATGATTTTGTTCCATGTAAGTAAATAATCTAGATGCTAACTAGGCACAAGAGCATTCGCTGAAAATCTAGTTAAATACGACTAAATAAACTCTTATTCACCATCAGCTGATTTCCAAACCAAAACACTGACCGCTACGTTAGTATATTAAAATAATAAAATATGAGGATACATACAATATTATTAGATACAGCTTGGTAATCTTTTAACTTAAGAAAACATCATGGAAAAGCTGCATATTTATTCAGTTTGTATTTTATAATTATATGATATTACTTAAAATTCTTGTTCAGTAGGTAAAACTACATAGAAAAACCGCAACAGCCATAGTCTAGGTTGCCGAGGATAAGAAATTTGGATCTACCTAAAAATCTATAAGTTAGTCAAAACCAAATTTCAGTAGTACGTATTATTCTACTCTCAATACTCAAAATTGGAATTATACCGTTCTCTTGATTCCTTAATATGGTTAGTAAAAAAAATAAATAAAATCTTAAAAATCACATTTACTGTTGTCGACATGCTTTTCAACTAATATTGTAACCCCCCTGGACCAATACTTTAATATTTTTTCCACAATCTTTTTCTTCTTTATCTTGGAATATTTTTTCCACAATCAAAAGTGAACTTCTATCACCAGAACTACACATCTCTCACTCCTTAATGGAATGGCCGAGAATCGAACCCGCGACCACCGTGGTGAGAAGCAAACACCAAACCAACCACGCCACTGAGGCGCTTATAGTCCATGTGGAGTTATTCTCTAGAATTACCAAACCCTGGAATGCAAATATGGACCAGGTTGAATAATTTACCTAAATTCTATGGGACACAGAAGCCTGTAATGATCTCACCTCACAAAGCAAGGCTGTAGTGGCACATACCCATTTCCAAAATAAATTAACATTTCTGCCAAAATAAAAAATTTTAAGGGTAGATCTAGGGTACTTATCGGTAATTCTAAGCCCGCATTCCGCGGTACAGTAGGCTATGGCAGTTGACGTTTCCCTATGTTATTTTACCTGCTGAACAGGAATTTAAAGTAATATTTATTCGGTCGACTGTAATTAAAGTGTAATTTACCTTTGAAAACAACATGAAGGTACAAGGGGTGCGATGTACCAATGTACAGAGTTCAAAGGTAAATAACAGATTAGTTACAGTCGACTGGCAAAATATTACCTTAAACTCTTGTAAAGTAAGTGAAATAACATAGGAAAATGTCAACTGCCATAGTCTACTTCAACTGAACAATCTTCGAAGCTTTGGTTCGGGGCCAAGAAACTTAAACAAACCGCCATATTTGAATGCTAGTAGGGGGTGTGGGATACGTAACCAACAGGGAGCCTTATGTCCTTTGAGGGAGGGGGGGGGGGGGGGTACAGGGAGAGGAAGGCACAGGTACGAGTTGGTAAAGCCACGCTAGCATATGATGTGAAATAACAATTCCCAATATATATCACCAACATCTAGAGCACTAAACCTTAGGAACACCAAAACAATTGATGTAACTAATTAATGTACATAAAAGATTTAGAACTTTACCTTAAATGTTACATAAACACCTTCCTTTGTAAGTCAAGCCTACATTTGTCGACACGAGGGCAAAAGCCCGGTTTTCTCAAAAGGCTGTGATTTTGACTGTACATTACCAACCTTTCATACTACCCAGAGTAATGGACTGAAAAGTCCTTATAACTAAGGAAACTGTTAACAAGAACTGGGTTGAGTCGAGTCGCGTTGGTAATGGGCCTGGAGGAGTGGGAGGTGCCAGGGAATGATTCGGCCATCATAGTCTGTTGATTACTGAAATTAAATACACAGCCCGGCAAGCATTTTCAGGAGAAAATGGAGGGGGGGGGGGGGGGGGAGTTGCATGAAACAGGGTAGGGAGGATGGGGCTGGGTAAATATTTGTTTAAAGAAAAACATGAACGCGTGTATATATTATACTACATATACAGGGTTTTACACATCTGGTACTTAAGTATATATTATCAAGTACAAGTCAGGAGGCCATTTTAGTGAATAATGAATGAAATATCAATTGTCAAGGATCAGATTGGCCAGTTAAGGGGGTAATTGAACTTGACAAGAAATACTGAGAACAATTGTAAAAATTGTGTAACCTGACTGGTGGTGCTCTGCCTCCCATACCCTCCCTTAAAGTAAGCTAAAGCAAGAGTAACTTATAAGTTAGGATACTAACCTAACCTAATCTAACCTACCTAGTAAAACGTGTTACCGTAACCCCCTTAGGGAAGGCAATCTTAGAAGTGTAACATGTAGGTTAGGATACTAACCTAACCTAGTAGAACATGTTAACCCCCATTACATAAAGGCAGTCTTAGAGGTGTTAACATATAGGTTAGGATACTAACCTAACCAACCTAACCTAACAGAACATGTTACCTGACCGGGAGCGTACCCCCCTTACACAAAGTCTTAGAAGTGTAACATAGGTTAGGATACTAACCTATCCAACCTAACCTATACTCTTGTTTTTTTTCATCTGTCCATCCGCCTATGGTGTTTTTGTATGGTAACACTGCGTCCGGGCTTTAGATAGTTACATTCAGCTTACGTTCAACGATTATAATAATATCCTATTTCGAATATTAACGGTGTAATTCGCATACAGTAAATTATTAAAACACTTTTCAGTTGCAAATGTACACCCAGATATCCTTTTATTTAGCTAAAACTTACACATAGCGTAACTTTCTAAAGCCGGGGACGCAGTGTTACCATACAAAAACACCACAGGCGGATGGACAGATAAAAAAAACAGTATAGAACATGTTACCTGTCTGGGGGGGGGGGGGGGGGGCGGCTCCACCCCTCCCATAACCCCCCCCCCTTACATAAAGACAGTCTTAAAAGTGTAATATATAGGTTAGGATACTAACCTAACCAACCTAACCTAACCGAACAGAACATGTTACCTGACCGACAACCCCCTTACATAAAGACCCTAACCTAACCGAACAGAACATGTTACCTGACCGACAACCCCCTTACATAAAGACAATCTTATAAGTGTAACATATAGGTTAGGATACTAACCTAACCTAGTAAAACAGGTTATCTGCGTACCCCCCCTTACGTAAAAACAATCTAAGAAGTGTAACACATAAGTTAGGGGATCACCTGAAGAAAAGCGACCCCAACACTTGCTGGGGTCGCTTATCTTCAGGTGGAAAATATTGGGGTCGCTTTTCTTAAGGTGAGGAATTAACAGGGGTTACAGTAAGGCCGTGGCGGAACGGCCCTTCGCACCATATCCGCATATTTAAAGATTCTTGGCAAGCTCGGTATGTTCTGGCAAGAGGTAACATTGCGCTATGCACACTAGCCACAGGGGTTACAGTAGGTTTGATTATTTTTGTACTAAAATTGCAAGATATGCTTTTAATTAACTATTGATCGTTTGTCTGAATTTCTGTTTTTAACAAATACTTAATAAAGTAGTTTTTAAGGGGGCCGGCCGGCTAATGCCAGTTTTCAAGGACAGGACTTCGATATTCATACCACTTAATAAGGCGACTTGGGATATCTCCAAACCGCATACGATTTTCGCCTCTGACCTTCGGTTTTGTGACGCCAGGGCGGTTTATCCCGAAAATAACCATTTTTCAAATTCGATCTCCTCCCTTGATATTTAATATTAAGACCTGTGATTTTTTTGCTAGAAATGAACTTTTCAATATGGTAAAAAAATAAAATCCTATAAAAAAAATTAAAAAAAATTGGAAAAAAGGGCTCTATTTGATTGTTCTATAATGTCTTTCAGTGTTCTATACCAAATTCCAATGTTATAGCTTTAAAACCAAGTAAGATAGATTGATTTTGAAGGTCAATAAGTATAGTAGTTTTGAGATACAGGCGTTCAAAGTTTTCCTTCGTATCTCTATAAAGACAATGTTAATAAATAATGATTATTATGAATGTATATTTTTTTGTGTATTAAAAACAAAAACTATTTTATTTATCATAATTTAATCATAAATGATGATCCCTGGGGCACTGCTTGAGGCAAGATGGGGCACTCCTTCCTACGCAACTCTCTCTCCCCCCTTCACTAACTCGCCTTATTACAGCGAATTATCTTCTTCTGTATGTTAGCGAGATGTTTTTCTTGTATTTTCCTCTTTGGCATGATGAAATTCTTGCCGAAACAAAGATAAACAAACGTAAATGCAAGAGAATGTCGGAGGTGAAACACTGTGTACTCTCTTTAAACAAAGACAATTTAATAAATCATGATTATTATGAATAATAATCAATTTCATATTCCATTTTGGGTATTAAAAAACCAAAACTTTGTTATTTACCATAAATGAAGATCTCTTCGCTCAAAGATCGTAGCCTTGGCCACAGTGCGACCCTCCCCTCTCTTCACTAACTACGCGTATACGTATTATGATATTCTGTAATAATACTAGAGCGATTTTTCTTCGTCTGTAAGTTAGAGAGATGTTTTCCTTGTCTTTCCCTCATTGGCATGATGAAATTCTTGCCGAAACATAAACATACGTAAAAACAAGCAAATGTCAGAGGTAAAACTCGAACGTGTAGACTACTTGACGTTTGTGCTCACTCTGAACTTGGACTTGGTAGCCGACTGAACTGAAGTCTCCCTTCTCGACTCGGGGAATGTCAACAGATGCCATTTCTCCCAATTCCTTTGACAATAATTATCAAAAATTAACGATAATAGAAGAAATATTGCATTTTCTTGTACGGATCAATGGTTTAGGGTTATTGAGTTACGTTAACTAATTACCCTGTAACCATGAAAGTAAGTGGAATATTGGCGAAATATTTCGTATACGTATTCTCAATTGCCATATGAAGCTCCTTGAATTTTTTCATGACTGCATTTTTCACTCTAAACCATCATATATAGGGGTTCCGGCCGGCCCCCTTAATGAATATATATCTATTTTTTCTCCTTTTTTCTATAATGTTATGAGCTAAAGTGGGTCACCTGAAGATTGGAGACACCAACAAACAGGGGTCATTTATCTTCAGGTGGAAAATATTGGGGTCGCTTTTCTTCAGGAGGAAAATATTGGGGGTCGCTTTTCTTCAGGAGAGGTATTAGGGGTTGCTAATCTTCAGGTGATCCAAGTTAGGATACTATCCTAACCAACCTAACCTAGTAGAACATGTTACCTTACCGGGGGGGGGGGGGGGGGGGGGGGGGGGGGTGGGGGGGGGGGGGGGGGGGGGGGGGGGGGGGGGGGGGGGGGATGTTACCTGACTGGGGGACCTCTGCCCCCCCATCCCCCCCTTACACAAAAACAGTCTTAGAAGTGTAACACACAGGTTAGGATTCTTACCTAACCTAGTAAAATGTATGACCAAGATTGGGGGGGGGGGGGGGGGGGGGATCCCATACCCCACTTGAGAAAGATGATATAATATGAAAGTAAATATAATAAGTCAAATGTTATCCAAGAAATTGTTATGGATCAGTACGGCAAGTAAAGGTAAATACAGTATAGAAAAAAGGGAGAAAAAATGCATGTGTAATTTGGAATGTCTAAAATGTAAAAATGTAATGCCATCAATTTTCGAGTCATTGACAGAAAGGTCTCGAAACGTCCTAAAACCTCCTCCTAGTCCCACCCCTCAGGAGACTTTCAAGGGAATACCCTCAATTGTAAAGTAATACTGTAAGATATATAGGGCAACTTTATGAAGTGAGAACAAGTCAGTGCACATATACAATACTATGATATACAGAACTGAAATAAAAACTTGAAATATTATACAATTACAAAACAAATGAGGAAAAAGAATATATGCAACATGCATGAATCCCCCCTAAAACCACCTGTTGCAATGTATGGTTAATAATGCAACATGATTGGTTAGATACGTGTACCCCCCACCAAAACCCCCATCATTTATCTCCTTAGGAAGTGTGTGCGCGAAACAAAAGCTCCCTTATAACACGGCGCATGTGTAGTAGGATTCCGCGTCATAATAGGAGTAGTAATCAGTGGATCTGGGGTATGTAACGGCTCCATTATCGGTTTATTTATCGCTTTATTTCAGGGTAGATCCAAGCCCTTATTCCGCGGCGAACTAGAATATGCCAGTTGACGTTTTTCTATAGTTTTACCTCCTGAACAAGAGTTTAAGATAATATTTTTTCGGCCAGCTGTAATTACTGTGTAATTTACCTTTGAACTCTATCCTATGGTAAGGGGGACCAATGGGAATGCGGGGTTCTGGGTGGGGTAAAACACTTGGGAGAGTTATTCCGTTCAACTGTATCCTACGGTAAGGGGGACCAATGGGAATGTGGGGTTTTGGGTGGGGGTAAAACACTTGGGGGAAGGTTTTTTAGTGTTATTGTGTTATTTCCTCTTATTTATGACATTTGAAACACGAAATACTAGCTTAAATAAAGCAATAAACAAACCAATAATGGAGCAGTTACATAGCCAAAATCCACTTATTGCTTCTCCTATTACGACGCCGAATCCTACTACGCATGCACCAATCCTACTGCGCATGCACAGAGATATAAATATAAGGGAGCTTTTAGCTCAGACACAAACTTCCTAAGGAGATAAATGATGGGTGTTTTGTAGGGGGTTACATGTGTTTAACCAATCATGATGCATTATTAACCCTACGTTGCGATAGGAGGTTTATGGGGAGGATTCATGCATTGCTACATATACAGTATTCCTTTTCCTAATTTGTTTTGTAATTGTGTAATATTATTCCAAGCTTCTATTTCTGTTCCGTTTATCATAGTATTGTTTAATATGTGCACTGACTTGTTCTTACTTCATAATGTTGCCTTATATCTCTTACAATAATACGTTACAATTGAGGGCAGGCCACTGAAAGTCTCCTGTGGGGTGGGACTAGAAGGCGGCTTTAAGACGTTTCGAGACCTTTCTGTCAATGACGTGAAATTGATAGTATTAAATTTTTTTAAATTGATGGTATTACATCTTTTCATTTTTACAGACATTCCAATTCACACATGGATTTTTCTCCCTTCTTTTTTCTATATTCACCTCTACGTGCTTGTCTAACCCATAATTATTTCTTGTTCTATTAGGTTAGGTAGGTTAGGTTACGAACCTAACCTCTATGTTACACTTTAAGATTACCTTCCTTTGAGAGGAGGTACGGGGGGCAGAGGCCCCCCCCCCAATCAGGCAACATGTTCTACTAGGTTAGGTTAGGTTATGATCCTAACCTATATGTTGCACTTCTAAGATTTCCTCGGCTTGGTCAACGCGGAATCAGAGAAATTTATTTCTGGTGATAGAAGTTCATTTCTCGATATAGTGTGGTTCGGATCCCACAATAAGCTGTAGGTCCCGTTGCTAGGTAACCAATTGGTTCCTAGCCACGTAAAAATATCTAATCCTTCGGGCCAGCCCTAGGAGAGCTGTTAATCAGCTCAGTGGTCTGGTAAAACTAAGATATACTTAACTTATTTTTCTAAGATTTCCTTCCTTTAAGGGGGGTTATGGGGGGGCCGAGCCCACCCAGTCAGGTAACACATACTACTAGGTTAGGGTAGGTTTGGTTGGTTCGGTTATGATCCTAACCTATATGTTGCACTTCTAAGATTTCCTTCCTTTAAGGGGGGTTATGGGGGGGGGCCGAGCCTACCCAGTCAGGTAACACATACCACCAGGTTAGGGTAAGTTTGATTACTATCCTAACCTATATGTTACACTTCCAAGATTGCCTTCCTTTAAGGAGGGCTATGGGGATGGGGGGAGCCCACTGGTTAGGTTACACAATTTTTACAATTGTCCTCAACATTTCTTATGTTCAATCGCCCCATGAACTGGCCACTCTGATCCTTGAAACTTGATAATATTCTATTCATTATTCACTAAAATGGTCTTAGACTTGTACTTGATAATTTATACTTAAGTACCAGATGTGTAAATACCAGATGTAAAAAACCGTGTAGAGATATATAATACATATTTTCCTGTATGTATGGATTATTAGCTCTTATGTAAAATGTGTGTCCCTACTGTAAGGTTTCATTGCAATATTTTTTACTTTAATAATAATACACAATAACTTTGGTTTCATTAACATAAAAGAAGCTATGTTTGTATGATTTCACTCAACATTTGTCAAGTTCGATTACCCCCAAACAGCCCTCCCTCATTTCCTACATAGTCCACCCATTACAATACAGTGTTCATGTTTTTTTTTTCCCAAACGTGAATATTTAACCCCCATCCCATCCTCCCTACTGTTTTGTGGTCTCCAGCCAACACCCCTCCTTCCTCCTGACAAATTTGCCAGTGTCTCCCTTCACTTATCAACCAGCCAGATGGCAGAAGCACTCCCAGGCACCTCCACCTCCTCCGGGCCTCATTACTAACTAGACTCTGCCCCGTACCAAGTTACCATTTCGTTAGTTATAAGGACATTTCAACCCATTACTTGGGGAAGTATGAAAGGTTGGTAATATACTGTCAAGATCACAGCAGTGGCGTACTTTAAAATCCACTTCCACTACCCCAAGACGAGGCTCCATGCCTTCTTGAAAGCGGCTGCTGGACTCTATCCTCCAGCCCTTTAAGGTAGGGTTCCTAATCTTTATGTACTTGGTTATATTGTGTTTTAGTGTTCCAAAGGTTTAGTGCTTTTGATGTCGGTGATATTTACTAGGAATTATTTACCACCATATCCCAGCGTGGCTTTACCAACTCGTACCTCTGCCTTCCTCTTACGGTACCCCACCCCCCAACCCCTTTACTGGACATAAGGCTCCCTGTTAGTTACATATCCCACACTCCCTACCAGCATTCAAATATGGCGGTTTAAGTTTCATGGCCCCGAACCAACACTTCGAAGATCGTTCAGTTGAAGTAGGCTATGGCAATTGATGTTTTCCCAAGTTATTTTGCTTGCTTTCCAAGAGTTTAAGGTGATATTTTCCCAGTCGACTAACTAATCTGGGTAGATCTAGGGTACCTATCCGCGGCGGCCCAGACTATGGCAGTTGCGGTTTTTCTATGCAGTTTTACCTACTGAACAAGAATTTTAAGTAATATTTATTCGAACTACCACCTAATTAATCCACAGGGGCTCGTACTAAACACGGCGAAATACATTGGACGCCCCAATCCCTAGTGGATGTCGTATCAGTGGTTAAGTTTCCTGCAGAGTATTCTAAAGAATAGTTCCGCACGGACTGCAAGGACCGTAACTGCGGATACGACATCCAGTAGGGATTGGGGCGTCCAACGTATTTCGTCGTGCTTAGTACTGGCCCCTGGGGGTTAATATTACAGTCGTCCGAATAAATATTACTTTAAACTTTTGTTCAGTAAGTAAAATAACATAGGAAAACGTCAATTGCCATAGTCTAGTCCACCGCGGATTGCTTCTGTAGAAATACCCTAATCTGTTATTTACCTTTGAACTCCATACTTGGTATATCGTACCCCCTGTACTGTCATGTAGTTTTCAGAGGTAAATTACAGTTAATTACAGTTGACCAAATAAATATTACTTTAAATTCTTGTTCAGCATGTAAATTAACATACGAAAACGTCAACTGCGATAGTCTACTGTACCACGGAATGCATTCCCATCGGTCCCCCTTACTGTAGGATAGAGTTCAAAGGTAAATTACAGCTTAATTACAGCCGCCCCAAAAGATGTCACTTGAAATTCTTGTTCAGGAGGTAAAACTGTATGGAAAACGTCACCTGGCATAGTCTAGCCTAGTTCGCCGCAGTACAATGGCTTAGATCTACCTAATTAGGTATCCGCGGCGACCTAGACTATGGCAGTTGCAGTTTTTCTATGCCATTTCATCTACTGAACAAGAATTTTAAGTAATATTTAATTGGACGACTGTAATTAACGGCCCAGGGTCCAGTACTAAACACGAAATACATTGGACACCCCAATCCCTAGTGGATGTCGTATCCGCGGTTACGTTCCTTGCAGTCCGTGCGGACTGCTTCTGTAGAAATACCATTTTAAGTTTTGGAATGGATGCTAAAATTGTGAGCGTTATTCATCCGGCCCTATGGGTACGGGGAAATTAAAATACCTATAGTTATTGGAATGGCTTAAGGTAAAATTTTTCAAAATGTCACCTGAAAATTCTCCATTCTGCAGAAGTTAAGTCTTCATACTGTGCCCATCCTTATCAAATAAAAATGTCTTTAACCAACGGCAGGGTAGCCTAAGAGTGATGGCGCAGGCAAAACAATGCCTGGTCCACTAGGTAGGTAGTAGGTACTAGAGACCAGTCATTATGATGTTCTGGCAATCAATTCAGGTTTTTATTGAAAACCTACTAAAATTATCCTCAAGCCCCCTTAATATTAGTATTCAATACGAAAATACACCTGAAATTCACCACATAAGTATTGCTACCAATATTGGACAGTGAAGGTTTCAAGTAGAACTTTCACAGCTAGCTTGTACCCAACTGTGCTGGGGAGTCAAATTTCAATGAGGGATTCAATCATTCAAGTAAAAATCTACAATATTATTATGGAGCTTACTCACCTTAATTCACAGCACGGCCGACTTCACTAATGAATAATTACCAATACGCTAACAAGCGTTCGGTGGAGTTTTCAAGTACTAACAATCCGTATGGAACCTTTAGCTGTTTTAAATGTGTAGGGGACGAAGGATTCTAAAAGTTGTGGTGAACACTGTTACCAAGTAAAATTACATGTTAGGGAAATTTGTCCCTATATAGAGTGTAAAAAAATCCCTACGCTTCCAAAGGTTCACAGCAAGAAATCCCTAAGTTTTCCTTGAACGTCAGGCTGTATGGTGTTATACATATGGCATTAATAAAGAAATAAAGAAAGAACAAACTAAAGAGTTTTACTTGAATATTGATAAAAAACACCCACTGAAAAATTAATTTATCAGAACGAAAAGCTCATAAGAAGGAATTTCAGCAACATACGTACACTGTGAATATACTTGATACTTTTGAATTGATTGCAGCACATTAGAAAAATAAAATACAGTACTTCGATATTAGATGTTTTCTGAATTTGAAAAAGTTAAATGAAAATATAAGGAAGCCACTAAGTAAAATGACTCTTCCATTCATTAGTTATAATGCGGTTAACTGAAAAAAGATATTAAATCATTTAACTACTCTACTTGACTCAATTATTTATTAAATGTACAACCGTTCTCACTAAGTAAGGACTATCTACATACATATAATCAAGAGTTCTTGTGAGCGTTATGGCTGAAGTCTTTCAGGCATCGTTTAAGGGACCAAGGATTCTAAAAGTTGTAGTGACCAGTGTTGCCAAGCCAAATTTACATCTGGAAGCATTTTTTCCCTATATGAAGTGTAAAAAATTCCTATGCTTCAAAAGGTTTTCAGCAAGAAGTTCTTATGCTCTCCTTAAGGAAAACACAAAGAGTAGGCTGTATACTGTTATATAGATATATCGTTACTAATAAAGAAAAAACTATGGGGTTATAACTGAATACTGTACAATAATAGTAAAAAAAAAAATCATTCGTCAGAACATAAAACTCACAATCAGGAATTTCAGCAACATATACTGTGAATACCGGATACTTTGAATTGATTGCAATAGATCAGTAAAACGAAGGAAAATAAAATAAACAGAAAGCCAAGTAAAATAATATTTCCATTCATTAGTTGTAGTGAGGTTAACTGAAGTAAGATGGCATACTATTTATGTACTAAAATTTACTCAAATATTAATGGAAAAATTTAGGCGTTTTCTCAAAGTTAATACTCTAAAATTAGGTCAAGACGAAATTACTGTGAATTTTAGTATAAATAATGGAAGAAATTATTTTTTTCGACGAAATCATACATTTGCTGATTGAAAATCTAGGTAAGAATCACCTTTAGGTATTTACTTTTGGACTAATTTCATATTTAAATTTATGAATAATATATAATCAAACAATTATGGTTCCATTCTAACTGTCTTTTTAGTCTGAACATTACCCATCTTAAGAAAGTTCTGTCTCTGCAATTGAGTTCGGTGTTGTAAAACAAGATTTGCTTGTTTGTATGGTGTTTTTACGTTGCATGGAACCAGTGGTTATTCAGCAAAGGGACCAACGGCTTTGCGTGACTTCCGAACCACATCGAGAGTGAACTTCTATCACCAGAAATACACAACTCTCACTCCTCAATGGAATGGCCGAAACAAGTTTTGCCATCCGTGCTACGTGGGAGATATCATTCCCAGGACTCTTCACTGCTCGTTGCCCATCTTTTTTTTTTTTTTTTTTTTCTTCTTCTTTTTTAACATTTCACGTGTATCTGAGTTAGAGTATAGCTACCGGTAAACATCCCGCTCTCTCTCGCTGAGCTTCACTCAGATCTAATGAGATGACTATATTTTGAAGATTAATTTTCTACGCCTGCTACTGTTTTCCTTGCTTCTGAATTTAGCAGTTTTCGGGATTACAAATTCATTTCCCTGAACAAATGATCAAAGAGAGGCAATCTTTTTACAGGTTCCGCAAATACTGTTCGATAAAGGCAAAGCATCTCATTCGGTATGTTATTTTCCTCATTAGCAATAACACTTAGCATAATCTCACGTCATATTTGCCAATCTACTTGCTCTTCTTTATTAGGGTTAATCTTGAACAAATCAGCTAAATATTCCCGTTTGATGACATTATTTTCACATCATTAGCACTACATGCTTTTATTTTGCAGGATACAAATTAAATGTGTTTGCTTTGAAACGATGCATGCAACTGATTAAATCCCTGGAAATACACCAAAAAGATTAGACAGGTTTTGTATAAGAGTTATTAAACTCCACAAAATTTCAGTTTTCCCCCTGCCTCAATACTCATTCAATGAAATGCTGCGTTGCAAACCATCTTGTATCCACAAGCCTAAGCATTTTGAGTCGTGCAGCAGACAGATACACGTGATAGTAAGACATGAGTGAGTTGCAATTATGTGGCCTAAGCAAGCCTTGACTACATTTGGAAAAGCCTCAGCACTGCTATTTCTTGCATCACTGAAAATGGGTTCTGAAAGCTGTGTGACAGCTTTGCCTTCCATCGTCACAAAAAATACCGAAGTAAAACTGCTATAATTTTGACTTTGGCTATATCAGTGCCATCACCTGTAAAAAAAAAAAAAAAAAAATTACTTTTCAAAATCTCATCTAGTTCCCTTTATCAGCTTTAGCACTGACATTTTTAACAATGTAAGCACATTCTGTTCGATGCGTATTAACACCTTTCACAATTTCTGAAACTGGAATACAGTGTTTTAAAGCTTCCATTAAACAATCAACAATGTTCATAGATATTTACGTTCAGCAAAAAGACGAAAAAATTATTTCAAATTTTTAATATCCTGCAAAGTTTTTATTTTTACCTTCCTTGCCTCTTTGATGAGATTAATTTGTAAATGATTGACTGCTAAGTACTTTCACAGACTTGTTATGAGTGTCTCTTTTATGAATGCAACGAGGGGACCTCTTCCACGCACACTCACTCTCCAGAGTTAAAAGTAATATACAATAAAAAGAATATTTTACAGTCTTTGAAATATTATTCTTGGTTCTAATCTCAACCGTAAAGGTAAACGGTGGGTAAAATTCCCCTTTATTTTGACTAATCTCATCACCAACCTTTTTGGGTAAATTCTTAATATGTTTCCCCTGTCCAAGTGACCTTGATTTCAGGTGATGTCCTTTGGAGATGCCAATCCCAACTTATTCACGACACTTGAGTCCGCTTTTGCTCCCTCGAGCTGTCCCTTGCTGTCCTGAGCCTCATTTTCTTTTGTAGTGAATCCCTCTATCGCAGGCGCCCCCGAAGACGAAGAATCAGTCTCCTGACGAAGGTAATGTGTCTGAGTCAAGGTTCTTATGCCAGTCACGTCCCTGTTACTCTCATACACCTTCATTTTCCTTTTCACAGGTGCTATTCACCACAGTGAAACCTGTATCATGTTTTATTCAAAGTGAGTGTGTAACGTAAGTGCCGTATCCAGTGTTGCCAGAATCGAATATCTTGGCAACATCTGTGCAATTCACTGATTCCCTATCAGTGCGTTTTCGCTTGCAACAAAGTAACCGTATATGTTCTCGATTACAGATAGGCTAGCCTGCTGTGGATCTATCATCTCGTGTGCACGCACAGTGGCATAACCACTGTTTCTCTCCCATGTGGTGCCCTTTGAAGCGGCCGGGCCCCTTTGAGGTTCTTCGGAGAATTATCCAGCTGTTTGCTAATCTTGTTGCACGGCAGGACTCTGTTTACCTGTCTTTATTTACGCTTTCATTCTTCTGATATGTGTTGTTTTTCTAACGTAAATATACTTAATTACGTGAAACCTACGTGTTTACCTAATAGCTTCCCCCTTTGAAGGAGGCCCTTACCCGAAATCTTAGCATATGATTGTACCCGAACCCATTATTGAAGTCAGATTTCACCTTCCCAAGGTAAGTTACCGTAGCCTTCAGCGTAGAACCATATCACTATGCTTCATTAATTCACTGTGCCCAGCTACAAGTTTAGTGTTGCAGGCTTTGAAGAGAACATGAAATGGATAATCTTTAACCTAAGCAAGCCACTGACAAAAATCACTGCTGAAAGAAAAGAAAGATCATGATCAGGCTTCAATGAACTCCCACTCGTTTCTATTGAAGGGGGTTGCTGTGTGTGAAACTTCGGTACTCTCTTCCATCTGTCATATCCTATTTTGGCTTCTTCGAAGCTACAAAGTTCTTCGAGATCGTCGAGGTTCTGACACAACTGCGCATGAACATTATAACAATTAAATCCACCAAGTGTGGAGTTTTAATAGATAGTGAAAAATGAAACAACTATGCTTTCACACACACGCATTATCATTTATGCGAATAGAATTTTGGTTATTATCACAATTAGCGTTACCTTATTCATCAAACCACGCAACGAAAATATACCCTCAATAACGTCAAATTATAATAGCAGAATTTTAATTTTATGTCAGTTTAATGATTTACAAAAAATCTCTTACTTAAAGACCAGGAGTCCAGCCCTGCTAAGTCTAAAGCCAAATTAACCAAAAAGCCAATGATTGTTCCCTGCGATTGGGAGTCACTACTTTCCAGTGACATACCTTGATGTAATACCAATCAAAGCTTCGGACCGATGATGCAATCGTTTAGTCGTATTAGTCTGTCTAAACCAATTTCAGGAAGAATTCGGCCAGCACGTTCAAATGCCACTGTGAATAACTTTGGTTGTGGATTTTTTGTCTTCTGATATATTTTATTAATCTCACATACAATGTTTACTTTATGTTTACGTACTGAAATTAAGTGGACTGGCTCTAATTTCCTTTGTCGTTTAGCATTCACGGACTCAAGCTTCAGGGAAAATACACCATTTTTGTGGAGTCTGTGAAGCTTCGTTTATGATCGACATTCAAGATTTAAAAGGAGACAGAGTTCTCAGAAGGAGCGCAGGAGGTCTCGTAATGAAGTGATGGGAAAGGCAAAGGACTACTACTACAACTACTAGCAAGAGCCCTGAGGGATCTGGCTGGTCAAGGTCAAAACGTAACATGCATTCATTGTAAATCAATCGAGTTTCATCCGGCTGTCGCAAATTGTTGCGCAATGCATTTGACAATTGTTGAACCTTTTGTCGCCGCCGGGCATTCGACAAAGGCCGTTTGAAGATGCTTTACGTAAGATATAGAAGGCCAAGTCCGTTATACGAAAGCGGAGACGTTTAAGGACTGAAAATATTCTGTTCTACGCAACTGACAACAAAGCTAAATAAATAAATAATGAAAAATTCAACTGATAAATAAATAAATGAGCCATAACAAACATCAGAATCCTACAGCAAAAGTTACGGAAAAAAAAATTGTGTACAGCATTTCTCTTATTGTTTGAAAACGAACCGGACGACGCTTAAAGAAATGTCTTGGCTACTGCGAGAAATAAAGTCAATTGTAATCACTATGTGACAGCATTAGTGGGGTTACTACTCTCTGCAATTCATGAATAGACTGTTACTTATAGAAATGGGTAAAAATGATAATAAGAAAAAGGGTGCGCAATAAGCAGTTTTGGAACTGACACCAGTCAAAAACCCTAAGTACTGACTCTGTGTATAAGCAACCGCCATAAAGTAACACGACAGCGCGTAGTACGTAACACGACAGCGCGTAAACGTAATGGTATATCATCATCAGTTTTCCCACTGCGTTCAAATGCTCTTTTCCCCATACGACTAATAGCCCTCTTCATTTTCTTGTATGGCTTTGACAAGCATAAGGAAAATTGGGGTTGGTTAGTAGTTGCACCAATTCATCAAAGGTGGAACTATATACGTAAGAATGGCAGGCGGAGAGATAACATCACAAACTAAAGCCGTCAAGAAAATCTTGAATGGCTACAAGATGGCTAGATGCTGAGGATGGAGATGGAGATGGACTGTATTTTTCTCCGGCTGAGGTTTAGGCAAGTGGTCCTCCAAAGGTTGGGTTGATTAGCTGTTTTCAAGAGATTGGTACAAAGGAAACGATGCGTTGAATTCGAAGGGTACAACCTTTTTCGATCAAGCTGGTTGAAAGAGGCTAGCAAGAACGCAGTATATCTTAAAAACTTGACCCTTCGATCATCCGACTGCTTCCAATTGTCAGGTAATCATTGCTAGGTGACGTCTAGTTGTTTAATTCATATTAAGCTGCTACTTCAAAGAAAGAATGTCTTACTTACGGGACCGGGGGTTGGCTGTGTGTGTTGGGGGACGATAAATTTGTCAATCTTGTTGCATTCTCTTCGGCATTCAAAAATCCCTTAGCACTCAAGACGGCGCAATATATTAAATTTAGAAACAGGCTTATGCATAAAGCAGTCTCAATCAAACCAACTAACCAGGGATCCATCGAGTAAGTGGACTTCGTCTTAATAATCTGATTCAGATTAGGCAGAAAACGGAGGCAATTATTCTCGTGAATGTTGTGAAGGTTAAGAAAATATATTCAATTTATGTTGTAGGAAGCCCACTAGAATTTGGATACAGTGTTGATAACTTTGCTATATTCAATTTAAGTTTCTCTAAATCAAGGGCGTCAAATTCATGGCCCCCGGTCTACATATGCCCTTGGTATCATCATAAGAGGGCAGGAGATGGCAGTTAGCTTTATCTTTAAATATAATGATGTGTTAAAGAAGGATAAAAACAAGATAGAATAAAAAAAATTCTCGAATCTTCCTAAGTTCGTTACAGCAATCGCTTCTTTTATACAGTAGTCGCATGTAGAAAAACTTGTGGAAGAAAAACACTTGCAGTGTGGTGAAAATATGAGGCAAGTCAAAGATGAAGGTTGCAAGAGTTTAACAATTACGTTAACATACAATATCTAACATAAATTACATTTAACCTCTAAAATATTCAAACCATAAAACGATTCCTTCGTTATTTTCCCCCATATCATTGTAATTTTCATTGTTTCAAAACCCCTTGAATATTTTTACACGAAGTTTTCGTTTTTCCATTTTCTTTCGAAGAGCGTTCTTTGTAATAGGTACTGTATTGTAATATGCAAGAGAAGATATTGCACATATCAAAGTAAGAGGTGACAATACGGCAATACTAAAAGTTACTTGGCATCAAAATGAGCAGCACAAATACAATACAATATACTAACGAACGAATTTAAACGCCATCCGAAATTACCGTTTTCCCTCTCCTTGTTTTGGTCTAATAAATGTGGCAAGCTTTGGTTATGATACAGTCTAACATGCTTCAAATCATGAATAAATTAATGCCACAAGTGTACACAGCATGAATGAATGAATGCATGAATCATGATGAAACCTCTAGCTGGAAGTTTTTTCCTTCTGTGTGAAGGAATTCTTTCCACTCCTCTCGATGCGCTTCTCTTGGAATTCACTGCCCTATCACAGGCACTCTCCCTCCGCTGGCTACTGTTGATGTCCAGTTTCAGGGTTATGATACAATGCTGTCAGAGTGTGATTAGAGAGTTTACGATTAAATAAGTGTTACTTAGTCTTCTGGTAATTGATATAATTTTTTTTATTTTGATTTCCCTTTTGTGCGGTATCCCTTACCATGTCTGCTTTATGTATTTCTTTAATTAACTGACGCCGTTATTTTGCATCATTTGTAAATTTAGTATGATGATGTCGCTTACGTCATATGGAGTCTGGTCGAGACGTTCCAGGATCTGGAATTCTGTTTGACTATCAGTGGGGCGCTATCATTTTGTCGGAACATCTCCGTATTCTTTAAAATTATTCTCCCACTAGTTTTAGTATTCCTTCTTTTTCAGTATGCCTCACATTTGGCGGTTCGGAGCAAATCTTGGTCTAGAATATCTTTTTTGATTCTTTGATTTTCTTCCTTCCGATCCCATCGGGAAAGGCAAAGTGTATCACGTAGCCGTCACTCTGTGAAGTTAATCTTTCATGCGTTGCTGTGTATTGGGACAGGTGATCGTTCAAGTAAATGAAGAACAAGACGGGCACCAATAATGAAATTTGGGATACCCGGCGCACAGGAGATGATGGCTGCAGCCTGTCTCTCAGCTGAAGGGGGGCGTATATTAAACCTTACAAGAAACGGGGCAAAATCGCTTACACCCCCAACTCGGAGCAAACTCAGTACCCTTGTTGGTGGGGTAAGGTTAGTGCCAAGTGACCTTGTGAACACACACACACACATGCACATACATAAACACACACACACACACACATACACACACACACACACATATATATATATATATATATATATATATATATATATATATATATATATATATAGCAAAGTTACAGCCAAGAAACAATTGAGATGTTTATTATTGCCGAGACAGTTGTTCAAATTTTCCTTCGTGGCTGTAACTTTCTTTGTTCATATAATCATCACGTTTTTACCTTATTCGTGATTTAAAAGCAAAAACACACACACACACACACACACACACACACACACACACACACACACACAAATATATATATATATATATATATATATATTATATATATATATATATATATATTTCAGTTGCCTTATGCTTTGTAGTGACAAATTGATCCAAAAAGCGTGAATTCATTGTGGAAATATATATATATATATATATATATATATATATATATATATATATATATATATATATATATGTAATCACGATGAATTCTTAACTTGCCGATTTATTCACGCTATTTGGATATATTTGTCACTACAAAGATTAAGGCAAATGAAAAAACTCTGACACCTGTGGTAGGTTTCGAGCCCCGCACGTGATATGCCAGAATGAGCACAGCCTTAACCATCTGACTTTCGTTTGGGAAGTTAAAGGTCATTGTGGATATTATAAATGCATATCTAGTAAAAAAAATGACCAGTAGGTCCTACCTACATACATACCTATATATATATATATATATCTATATATATAGATATATATATATAAATATATATATACACGAGTATACTCTAGTTTGTTTAGCAGAAGACAGAAGGAGGAAAGATTGCCTGATGCCTGGCAGTTATGTCATAACAAAGGTACCCAAGAAAGGTGGCCTGAATGAATGTGATAACTAAAGAAGTAATATACTTGCTTCGGTTAAAATGAAAGTATTTTGTATGACAGCCTCAATAGACTGAAGAAAGAAAATCATAAAAAGCTCTGATTTGAAAAAAGCTGGTTTTAGACGAGGCAGGAGTTACCCAGATCCAATTTTTGCACTGAACATTATGCATGATTGTGAGGAGCTTAGTATACAACCCCTTATAACGGCTTTCTTGATTATATGAGGGCATTTGATAGCGTCCAACTATCAACATTATGGAAGCCATCGGGTCACTATGGTATTTCCGTTAAATATGTAAAGCTAACTGAAATTAGCCACAAACAAAGTAGATGCAAAGTTTATGTTGATGACGCCTTGAAAAGTGAAATTACTGTAAATGGCGGGGTGCTATGAGGAATGTTATTTCAACTTTACTGTTAGCCTTTCTCACAGATTTCATACCGAAGAAACAACATAAATTTACTAAGCCTGTTTAAAACAATGCATCACAAACTTGGCGATATGGGACTCAAAATAAACGCTTAAAAAAAGAGAAGAATGAGGACATGTATGCACAGAAGGGTGGAATATCACTAGATGGAGAAAGGATTTAATGTGGAAGCTTTCAAGCTTTAGGAATAATGGAATCCAATTGAGGTTCTCTTCAGTTGGAATTTAATGAACGGCTGAAAAAAGACAAATAAAACAATGGGAAAGGTAAATTAATTTTGGGAATCAAACAGACTTAAACTGCAAAAAGAAAGTTCGAGAGGATTATTGGAGTTAGATGACAGATATAAAATTCTAGGAGGAATATTAGAGTTACTATGAGATTCAGGGCCTCTGTAACACGGTTTTTTCGCAATAACTTTTTATCTATGCATTTCATAAATATAACGCTTATTCAGATTACATATTATATCAACACATAAATTTTGAGTGTATTCTGCATTACGTAGGTTGAATAAATTTGGTACTTATAATGTAAAAGTGACCTTTTTTGAAGACGGGCCAACTTACTCAGAGAAAAGGTTTCGAACGCACTCGTTACGTAACTTATGACAGCATTTCTTCCCTCTTTCTCGATGGATGATTGGCTATACGTAACGAAGGCTAAACCTCTGGCAACAATGACATACAAATTTAAATACAAGCAAAGCAGTACACCTTTATGAATTCTGGAACCTCTCCACTGATAATTGTCATGATGAACATACCAACAAAATATGTTAATAAATACAAAAACACTTCGATTATTAGTCTAACTCCCAAAATAAGTTTCCAAAGATATTACAGTCTACTTTATAGGTCACAATCAGATTGACAAGATGTAGGGAATAGTTGGTAATTATCAAAAACATAGTAGACAAGCTTGATTTGATAACTGCTATATCCAATGTCAAGCAATTTTTATTTATTGGCTATCTACCTATTTACTGAAAAAAAAAAATAGCCGGTACCGTATATTGGCTTTAAACCTTCACCAATAATTATCGTCAGAATGGTGACTTCATGAGGCTCCACCCACTTTCGCCTCGTTATAATTCAGGATAACACTGAAGGCTACCATGGGCATTGTTGGATTAGAAAATTTAACTTCTGGCTATAAAAACTAACTTCTCGAGTAGTTGTAAGAAGTGCTAAATGATCCTCAAGGATCCCAGCAGTTGGCCTAAACGTTTAATTCATGTATATTACTGCTATACTGTTGCGGCACTACTGCTACAGTAGTATTACTACGCTAGCACAGATACCCCACCCACATCTATGTATCGTTCCGCCATTCATAAAGTCTTTGGGTTTCAGAGCCGATGGAATTTCTGTCTGGTGGATGGGCGGGGCAACATTTAGTTAGAAGGTGTTTGTTTACCTTGCTTACGTAATGAATGTTTTTCGACTCTTGGCTCGTAATCATTGGCCATGGCGTCGGCTAGATAATTTTTACTCTATAAAAATTAAAACTATCGGGTTTAGGCTATTGATAATGCTGATAAAATTTGTGTGTGGTTGTAAAATATACATATGTCAACTTTCAGCTACATCCGATGTTTTGACAAGGAGCAAAGTCCAAAAAACCATGTTACAGAGACCCTGAATCTCATAGTAGATGACAAATAAGTTAAAAATTATACTATAAACTAAATTACAGAAGTTTCTTATGTAGATGAAAAAAAGGACAGGCAGATGGAGATGGCTATAAGACTTCCTTCGCATAACCATTAGGAGAACAGTATGTGACAGCGTCAACTTGAATCCGGTGAGCATCATTCAGACCTACTTGGATATCAACTACGGGAGAGGAAGCTGGGAATGAGTGGAGACTTGTGAAGGGTAAAGAATAATAGGAAAATCTCGAGTGGCAGAATTGCACAGAGGCCCTTAGCGTCATTCGGCTTTGGCGACGCTAATGTTGAGTAAATATTTCCATTGTGTTATTAGTTCATTGCGAAATTTCCTCTTCTGGACATGGGCATTACACGAAATTTGTCAATAAAAAAAAAACTTTTAGCAACACCTTATCTTCAATCATTCAAAGAAAGTGACATATCCCAAAAAAGTCCTTAATATGACAGGAAAACTACTGACCTACAATTGTTATGATTAACATCTGCATGACGTCAGTCGCTTCTCGGAACACTGTCCTTTACTACAGCTGTATCCTAAGTTATAGGAACATATAGAAGCGGAGGGGATTTCCGTAGTAGCCGACGGATGACCATTGACTTTAATTTTACAGTAAAAACTGGGGCAACTCTTAGTGCACGTGCGTGCCCATACGCTTATGACTATAATTTACAGATATGTGACAAAGTATGCTAGATGGCACGGGTGTCTTACACTGGTTAATTTATATCACATCATTTTTACATTACGAAAGTGCTCTCTGCAGATGAACTGTCAATTGAAAGATAATATTATAATACATTTATTCGGGTTATCGGCACCCCCTTTTTTTTAATAACGATAAACACCAAAAACTCAAGACCTGTCTTCCTACCTCCATAGAAACTAGCCACTGTTCTTAAATGAACGAAGAAGGGATAACGCAGCAGGAGAAATGACCTCTACGTTGCAGACGTCACTTTTACGTCCGGAAATGTTTATTAGAGATGTTTTCCTCTTGTGGGATAATAGAGGCCGTTTTTCTGCTTTCAGTACATTCTGAATTAATCTAGGAGAACTTTCCCGTAAATTATTCTGCATTAACAAAAGATTTCTGAGAATCGGTTAGTAACCCGTTTCGAAAGAGTTCGGAACCAGATGGTCGCTTTGGTTTTTCTTATCAGTCACCAGGTCTGGTGCGACATTAGACCAAACTAA
This sequence comes from Macrobrachium nipponense, assembly GCF_015104395.2. Classification (NCBI taxonomy): domain Eukaryota; kingdom Metazoa; phylum Arthropoda; class Malacostraca; order Decapoda; family Palaemonidae; genus Macrobrachium; species Macrobrachium nipponense. The sequence continues at coordinate 113,228,981 of NC_061108.1, forward strand.
TACAACAAGTGGAATTTCCAATAAAAAGAAACTTACATTACAATAGAAAATACAACAACCATTACAAGTTGAGACTGAATTTCTGAACAATCTATAAAGTAGCAGAAGACAATATATGAAAAAGCTAATGACAAAAAATCCATTACAGTAACACGAAAAGATACATCAAAATAAAATAAGAAATTCGTAACATCTGCAAGAAAATTGTGGTCTTTAAGCAATATTTTGAAAAGACATCTCGTTTTATAAATGAAATTTCTTCTTTTGAAGAATCCTAAATGTCTACAGTTTAATTGCACAAACAAGGACAATTTCCTGTATGATTTTAAACAGAATGTATCATTTCACATTATCCCAAACAAATAATAACATCCCTATTCAAAGGCGCCAAAAAATGAAAACGTTGATGCTCTCCTCAAGGACAAAGCTTACGTGTAAATTCAAAGGAAATCAGGAGAGAGAGAGAGAGAGAGAGAGAGAGAGAGAGAGAGAGAGAGAGAGAGAGAGAGAGAGAGTCACAATGTTACATCATTATCATCGGTAGGTTGGCACTCCTGGACAGTATAAAGCCGCCGGGTTAAGGGAGGTCTTAACCTAGTGCCGCGCCAGCATCGATAGAGGTAAGAGATTCGCGTTGGCTCTCGCCGTCCTAGCTAAAAACGATACTTTTAATATGCCATGCATGGCAGTCATTTGCTGATAGTTCTAGGGTTTCTGACTGGGATTTTGTTTACGAAATACGCACTGCCAATTTTGTGTTTTGAAATAAAAACGATTTGTTGCAGTTATTGCAATGTGTAAATAACGAGACTGTGACCGTCTACCGGCGACTGTGAATACACGCGCGCGCAGACACAAATGTACAGACAGACAGACACACACACATATATAAATATATATATATATATATATATATATATATAGATATAGAATAGTATATAATACTATATATTGTTAATAGACGTCACTATCATCACATAACCATACAAAGCCTATTGCAGAGGAATTCAGTGTAAAAAAAAGTAAAACAAAAGTGAATCAAAACGGATGAAGGAATTAAAGCAAAGCAAAGAACGGATATGAGCAATAATCATTTGCTTATTAAGGAAGTACCGGCTCGCAGGTAAATTAAAAAAAAGAAAAAAAATTATAAGAGAACATCGATTGCATTATTTCATAATCTTGGTGAGACTCAGAATAACGCTCTGTACAGCATTAATATTATATATAATATATATATATATATATATATATATATATATATATATATATATATATATATATATATACACACAGGCAGATTTTCAGACGGGAAGCTCACAAAGTGGACGCGGGGATTATAAGTGAATAAGTAATAAAAAGCCGAGAGCTCTCTTCTCTCATTCAGAATGTATAATTTTTCTTTGAACCCGAGACAAAATTGGTTTCAAAATGTCGTCCTCTGTATCAGTTTCATGCGCGGAAGCACTTCCGGTCATGTTTCAGTCAGTGAGAGACCATAACTTTTTTCAATATGTGCCCTGTTTCTAGTAGCACACTCTTTTGCATGAGTCCTGGAGCTACTTCGGCATCTAGTTTTTCCAGGTTTCTTTAGGGGATCTTGGGATCGTGGCTAGTGTTCTTATGATTATGGGTACAATTTCCGCAGGCATATCCCATATCCTACTTATTTCTATTTTCAGGTCTTGCTACTTATCAATTTTTTCTCTTGCTTTCTCTTCTACTGTGGTGTCCAATGGTATTGTGACATCAATGAGTGATACTTTCTTCTTGATTTTGTCAATCTACATCACGTCTGGCCTGTTGGCACGTTTCACCCTATCTGTTCTGATAAAATAGTCCCAGAGGATCTTTGCCAGATCGTGTTCTACCACTCCCTCAGGTGTGTTCGTACCACTTATTACTGCAAGTTAGTTGGTGTTTCCTGCACAGGCTCCAGTGGAGGGCTTTTGCTACTGAATCATGCCTCTTTTTGTACTGGTTTTGTGCAAGTACCGGACATTCGATTGCTATGTGTTTTATGGTCTCGTTTTTTATATTACACTTCGGGCATATGGGTGAGTTGTTATTTCCATCTATTGTTCTTTGGACATATCTGGTTCTTAGGGCCTGATCTTGTGCCGCTGTTAGCATTACTTCTCTTCCCTTCTTGAGCTCTCCCCTCTGTAGCTATTGCCACGTTTCATCGCTCGCCAGTCTGTCTCTTGTACTGTCCATGCATTGGCTTGTTGTGGCATTCCTCCTGTCTCTGTATATTTCTGTGTCTTCGTCTACCTTTATCAGTCCTTCTTACCATGCACTCCTTAGCCACTAGTCTTTCCTGGTTTTCAGATATTGCCCCAGTGCTCTGCTCTCGACGTTGACGCAGTTCCTTATGCTCAGTAGCCCTCTCCCTCCTTCCTCTCGCGTTATGTATAGTCTGTTTGCATTTGCTCTTAGGTGATGTTTTCGGCATTGAGCTTTTAATTGAGGGTTCAGTCTTGAACATTGTGAAATGGTCAGTGTCAACATTTGACTTTCACCACATCAGACACTTGCTAACCAGTACCGTCATGAGAGAAGAAAATTAATAAAGTTAAAATAAACTATATAATAAAAGTAGGGAATTGATTTATATAAAAAAAAGATTAGGGCACATTTCTAGCATGGAATTATTGCATTCCTATGCTGATGATACAATGTAAAAATGGGATTCTCTTACCAATGTGGAAAAAAGCCTGCAGTAATTATTTTTTTATTTTCCTACTTTTGAATATACTGCAACAAAACCTAACTTTGCACAGACCAACTGAAGAAACGTATATTGGTAATCTTAAAATTTCCTTTCTCCTACCAATGTGGAAAAAGAGCCTGCAAAAAAACTAACTTTGCACAGACCAACTACTCTTAAAATATCTTTGCATAGCGATGTGTAATAACCGGTGTATATATAACATTAAACTATAAATACCAGGAAAGGTAATTTATCAGATCTGCATGATGCAATATTTTTACACCTTTAATACAGTAATTTATATTTTGGGGAACGGTAATACTTTTTGCTAATTTTAACTTGTCATTTTCACTTTCATCTTTTATCTGATAGGTAAGATGGGTGAAAGAGGAGTGAGGGCAGTTAGCTACTTAATCGTGGTAGGGTATAGTTTAGAAAGTTAAGTATTACAGAGAGTATTGCCAAGTGTGGTTCATCCACAATTTTATTTGGATAGGGGTACAATTTTTCTAACTAATATTAACATTATACAATAATGATTTTACATTATATTAACATGGTGAATTGTAGATTATATATTTTAAATTTTATTTCTTTATATTATAATCATATTTAACATCAGTTCCACTTTACTAATTTTAACCTTAATGTGAACTTATTATAATGATTTTGTATTATATCTACATAGTAAATTCTACATATTACTTTTTCACAAGACATTTGTTAACAGTATAATGGATGAGGTTCATCGCGATGAATATAATGAAGATACTCTTCTCCACCATCTGGGATCTGTGTTGTTTTGGTAGTTTCTCTCTTCCCCTTCCGATTCTTCTGCTAATTCACTATTGTATTGGACTAGTTTTCTCCATACATTGGTTGCCACTCTGTATAATCTCTGATTAACTGGTTCTACTTTGTATTTTTTGTGTATTCGTTCTATATTCAGATTGTCATCTTCTTGAATTTTTCTGACAGCAGACCTTAGTATCTTATTTTGGAATCTTCGTAATGCACTTATTTTGGAAGTCGATGCTAAACACGTGGGTAATGGTGGATATTACATTATTGGTCTGATTTGCCTTATGTAAAAATGAATTTTGATATTTATGTTCATATTTCCTTAACCTTTTCAGCTTTGTATTTTGTGTTCTTGCTATTCTTAGGCTTTCTCTAACATGTCTCGATAGTCCTCTTTGTCCGAGTTGTATTCCTAGTATTCTTGTGCTTTTAGTGAACTTCATTGGTTGTTGGTCTAACATTATTTGTGCAGATTTGTATGCAGACACCTATAGTAGTTGGAATTTAGATTTATTTGTCTTTATCCCCTACTTCTTTCCAAATTGATTTATTCTTTCAATTTGGTCCATTGTTTTTTGTGCTATTTGTCTTTTCAAAGTTGGGTCCCTTCTTCGTGTACGTTCTTCTGGGTGTATAACTGTTTGAGTTATATCATCTGCAAAGTAGACATCAGTACAATACTCTGATGGTGGAGTCACATCTGATGTTGGACTTAGTACAGATCCTTGTGGGACTCCACTTAGTAACGGGAATGGATTCCCTATGTAGTTTTGTGACTTGATTGCTGCTGTTCGATCTTTGATGAAGTTGCATAATATTTTCTCAAAAATGCCTGGAAGGTTGAGGTGTAATATTTTGTATTAAATCCTTGTATCCATACTTTGTCAAATGCCTTGGTTATATCTCTACATACTACGTTCCATAGACACTTTCTTCTTTGTGATAGTGCAATTCTCTCATATATTGTTGCTATTGCAATCTGGGTTCTTCTTCCTTTTCTAAAACCATATTGATTATTATTGTGTAGCTGAGTACCTTCTACGAATAACACTAATCCGTTGTTAATTATTTTTTCAAATACTTTACCAGGTATTTCTGGTAATGATATTGGTCTATAACTCTCTACCTGACACGTATCTTTTCCTGGTTTGGGTATCAAAATCATGATTGCATTCTTGAATATAATTGGAAAATATCGCATTGAGAGAGCCCAATTGTATATCTCTCTTAATTTTTCAAATGCAACGTTTGGTAAATTTTGAATTATGACCTCATTAATCCCACTTCTTTCTGGTGCCTTGTGTTTAAAATTTTAAATTATTATTTTGATTTCCCATACCTCTCTTTTCCTTGTTAGTGGGCAGTCTTCATTGATGATGCGGATTTGTTCTGTATCTATGTTGTTCAATGAACTCATTGACTATTGTCTCATGTTGGTTGTCGAAGTTTTGGTTATCCTCCTGCGTCATCTGGAATATTTCCTGCCAGTAGGCCTTGTGCAGTACTTCTTTCTCTTGGTCATCATATATGTTCTCATTGCTATGTTTTATGTATGGCGATGTATTAGTTTTGCTTCCCATCAGTCTTGAAACGGAGCTCCAAAATGGTTTTGGGTTATTGTACTGCATTTGTGTATTTGTTATCAGGTCTTCCTTATGTTGATAATATAATCTTGAGTTTTCTTGAACTAACTGTTCTTGTAATGATACATATCTTCTCATTAATGTGTTTTCCCAACCTGTTACAAGTACTGTATTTTGGATGTTGTTCTAGTGCCATGTATTAATTTTAACTTGCCACTACTAATAAGGTGTGGAAATGTGGTGTATTTAGTTATAGGTATATGATTTTTTATAGCTTCCTCTATATTTTTGTACCATTCTTCAAGTTCTTCGTCTACTATTTCTTTTGTTGTTTCTATTTCATTTGAATTTACTGTTGGTTGTCTACTCCTTTTTCCTTCAATTTCACCTTTGAAGCTTTTCGAACTTGCTCTTTTTATATTTGGTATTTCTAAGGATGGAATCATTATTGGATTTGTTGACAATGTAATTACCATTGGCATATGATCGGAGGAGGTTGCTGGTCATCTTGTAATGGCAATATTGAGGTGAATTTGTTATTTCCAAATATTATATCTGGCTTTCTTTTATTTTCTACGAAAGTATCAAAATCAGGTCCTATGTGTAGGATATACTTTTTATTTATCAACCTGACTATTTCTTTACCGGTGTAATTAGATTGCCTATATCCAAATAGTTGGTGTCTGGCATTTAAATCCGCAATGAGGAAGGTTGGTTCCCTCCTGTTCATTAACTTCATTACATCTAGAAGTGGGAAATGATGTCTTCTTGGCGGCTTGTAAGCAGTAGCGATCACCATTGGTCCTTTATTAGTTTGAATTTGGAGTGCTAAAAAGTAGTCTTGGAAATCATCTATCATTTTATGTCTAACATTGATATTGCTATTCTGGCAATGGGTTCATCAGCAAAGTGTTGCATATATGTGTTATGCCCAAACATTTTCATAGTTTCATTTCATTTCAAACCATGCTCATTTCAATTTTGTTAATTGTATGTGTTTTATTTTTGTGCGCACACAGCATTCAGTATAACTACTCTAAAATGACATGAAAACTAGTATCATACCATATACACTAATCTTACACAAACACATGAAGGGGAAATATTGTTAAATGAAAAAGTGGTCTGCAAGAGATAAATACAGTGAGATTATTATGTTACACAACTAATAAATATACAAACAGACATTGCATTTCATGGATTTATTATCATTATTGCTATCGTTAGCAGAGTATTAATTTTTCATTTCCGGCAATACAAGAAGTCATTAATGTTACAAACCATACCATTATGAAATCTCTTTGGTTGGGGGGGGGGGGGGGGGAGTTCCAGGGACATCATAGTATTTTAGTCACTTGAATTTATACATTAGGAGGAGTTTCATTAACATGCGTATTAACAAAAAATTTCGTTATGTACAGGATAGATGATGATGATGATTGTTATCATTATTAATCAGATATATTTAATAAAAAAACGCACTGGCGATACTGAATCCACAACTGATATTTTCGTTGCGTACTATAACAGTCAGAATTAAAAATGATATCGGAGACAAATTTTTTGAATTTTATTTTTCAAACATTATATTATTTTACTAAAAATAATATAATGTTTGAACATTATATTATTTTACTAAAAATAATGACTACTTCAGTAGCGTTACGCCTGTAGAGATTCTTCTCTATCTTTCGAATAGCGGCTTTTTCAGTACTATTTGAACATATAAGGAGGGTATAAGGAGGAAGGACACCACATTAGAAGCAGTCCACCCTCACATGAGAGAGAGAGAGAGAGAGAGAGAGAGAGAGAGAGAGAGAGAGAGATGACTTTGACGACTATATCATAGTTTATCTGGAAAAATTTAAATATAAATACATACACCGAGCTTGACCCTGCATTTGATAATTCCCTCCATAGGCGCTCTACTAGCCTGTTTAAATAGTACTGAAAGAGCCGCTGATCGAAAAATAGAGAAGAATCTATACAAGCATAACGCTGTTGAAGTAGCCATTACTTTTAATAAAGTATGCTTGAGAGAGGGTCTACTTATTAAGTATTTTTACTATTATCGCACTTAGTACTGATATTTCTAATCTCTCATTTGTAGCTTCCTGCTATACTGTACTATCTCAACATGTTTTTCTGTAGTGTTGACGCCCATAGCAATAAGAAAGAGACGCAAATGCATACAACTTCACATCATTACCTTTGTATGATTTTGTCATATTGCCAAGGTGCGCTTGCAATGCAGTAAAAAAAAATGTCATCAACACACGTCGCCAAATGATCGCATTTCTTTCACTAACAGGCAGAAAGCAAAAATCGATAATAAGTGAAGAACAAAGCTTTGGTCAACGCTGAATGATCTTAGGAAGCACTGGTTAGTACTATCAATAAGCCGTTGACTTGTAGTCACACCGTTTACAATGTGTGTGCGTTAAGTTGCCGACATGTGTTCAGGATATGTTTTACAGGTGTTGACGTACCCTAAATAAAAATTGTCTTACAAAGAAACATCCTGAACTTTGAGCTGGCAATCAAAGGCTTATAGTAAATCAAGCGAATTCATATTATGTTGAATACATATATAAATCTATAGGAATATAAGGAAATTAAGTGTCACAAGGTAATTATTTGTAGTTCCTCAAAAACCACTGAGCATTCTATGCTTAGTTTAAAAGATATCTCGAAGAATTTTGTGCCATTTTTTCGCATGACTGAAGTGAAATTTTGCATCCACAAAGCTTTTTCTTTACCTATGTTCGTATATACACATTGCATCAATAAATATACGTTTTCCCTACAATACATGTCTGTATAGAATTGTATACAAGTTAGGATAAACAGCCCACGAGTTTACGATTATGGACAGGTCACACATTCACGTGTCAAGGTCATGTACGTTCACATAAGTGACACGTGGCCATACGCTGAGTTAAGTTGCCGCGATCAAATGGATTCATCTCACAGGCCGATTTACGTAAAGCTAATTCATTATAATATAAGTATTAAGCCTACGCACTGTGCAATTACACCACAACTGGTGACAGCTATTGGTCTGTAGCTGCTGGGTAAAGAAGGATCCTTGTTTGGTTTCTTCATAGGGATGATTAATGATAATTTCCAGCTCTTAGGAATAATACCAGTTTCCCAGATTTCATTTATTACATCTAGGAGAAATTTCTTTGACTTTTCTGGGAGATGTTTCAGCATTTCATAAAGTATTTCATCTTCACCAGGGGCTGATGCTTTGGTATTCTGCAAGGCGTCTTTGAGTTCCAGCAGTTAAATTTTGCATTATATGATTCAAAATTATTTTCACTTAAATCAAGAGAAATCTGGGCATTTCTAATGTCTTGGAATTCTCGAGAATAGTTCCCACTACTCGATATTCTCGAGAAATGTTCTCCTAATTTTTCTGCCACCCTATCTAGTAGTTGGGTAATTAGGTCACCGTTTATCTAAAGGGTAGCCAGAGCTCTGTTCAGGGACAAACTTGCCATTTTAGTTTTTTAATTTTCTTCCAAATCGTTTTTGATGGTGTTTTTTTAGCTAATGCCATTTATGTAGCACATCCACGACTCTCTTTTTGCCTTTTTAAAATATTTATTTTGATTGGCCACGGCACGTTGGTAAATAACTGGCTTGTGCGTTTCCACCCCTCTCATAGTTTTTATAAAATTTTCTAGTGATCTTTCTCATACTATTGCAGGTTTTGTTCCATCAAGGAACTGCTGGTCTAGAGAGCTTTCCTTTCGTTGTTGGAATAGAGGCAGTTGCACTGTTGATGGTAATGTTATTAAAATAATTATATGCCTCTGAGATGGATGGAAATTATTTTATATTCTTATCCCTGAGAGCAGATTCGCTAAATTTCTTCCAGTCTGCTTCATCTCAGATGGCTGATTCTTAACCGATTTCATATGAATTGGGAAGTGGTCACTCCCATTTGGACATACATTAACTGACCATTCATAATCAATATAAATACTAGATGAGCAAATGCTCAGATCAATAGCCGAGTAGGTACTGGAGTAGATATCATGATACGTCATGGCTCCATTATTAAGTAATGATATCATGACCATTCATAATAAACCTCCAACATCCTACCCTTTGCATCTGCCATGTTCACATCCCAATTGGGGTTGTGAGCATTAAAATCTCCAAGAAGGAGGAAAGGAGTAGGAAGCTGATTGACCAGTAAATGAATATCATTATAAGTGAAATCCATATCAGGAGGAAGGTAGACGGAGCAGACTGTAATCTGCTTGTCTAAAATGAAATAGATAGATTAAGTTAGTATTACAAATTAAACAATTTGAATAAAATTTGTAAAAATTATCAGCTAGAGCCTGGTTCCTTGCGTTAAAACTATTTTTTACATGCTTTTATTTAGCTTGACTTCTGCATCTGTTTGATTGGGGCAAAGTTGTAACTCAATTTTCGACCTGTTCCCTTCGTCCGATGGACTTGAATTTTGCATGGTTACTCAATCTCGGTGACAATACAACCTTACATGATCAGCAGGTCAGCAGGGACCTCTAGTGACCCTACAGTGACCTCTCCCAGTATCTTAGGATTTTATTTTTCATACGTTAATAAATCTGCGGATTTTCCCATCTTCTTTGGCTTGACAGGATATCATGCTCAATTTCCTTAGCTACAATCATCTGTTACAATTTTTGTCAAAACAAAAAAGTATAAAATAAAAAATACATACAAAAAATAAGAAGACTTTTTTTTTATCGAAATGCACAAAAAAGTAAAAAACAATTTGTTTATACGCACTAAGCTTTTTCTTACAATTAATCATGTCTACAAAAATAAAAGCGTGGGATACCAAACAACATGGAAGAAAATGCCACGAGAAAAGAAGTATTTTTTTCTTAATTTCTTGTACCATTTCCTTCAATGTTTGAAGGCCACTTTTTGTAGACATGCTTAATTGTAAGAAAACCCCTGTGTGTCTAGAAAATTATGTTTTACTTTTAGTGCATTTTGATAAGTGTTTAAAATAAACTGTCAAATATTTTTTATTCGCCAATTAACTGGATGATCAGTATTCACAGCAGGAGATTGCTTCACATGAGTTTACTTAATTTGGTTATGTCTCACGTGCACCGTGTATAAATATTATGGACACTCATAGATACAGATGTTGAGTAACTGCGATGTGTATCCATAAATGAAGTTGGTCCTGTGATGAAAGGGACAAGCTTGGTGACCTCATGTCAATCCGTCAATGTGTCCATATATATATATATATATATATATATATATATATATATATATATATATATTATATATATATATATATTTTACGTATTGGGCAAGCCTTGTAGTCCCAAACGTAAGGGTAAAATTTAAGAGGGAAAATATGAGCACTTAAGACTTACCTTAGATAACTGTAAATGGGATTTGTTTAGTTTTACTCTAGAAGGTCGCCATTGAAAACGAGCTAACTAATCTACTTTAAGTTTATTTACAGAAAAACATGGACTGGCCTGGGATAAAGGCAAGGCAACTTGGCCACACGTGGTCTGGACCGCTCCTATCTTTCACAATAGGGGAAAGCTGGCCAAAATCAAATCTAATTCAATGCTGGTTTTCCAAAATTGATAATAGGTATCTCGCGGTAAGGAAGCGCTGGCGAGGAGACGTAGCACACATGACTCAGCAAATCTGGAAATTAGTCCCAGATTAGACACAATCATAAAATAAAGATTTCTTGCACTATATTTCAGCTACAAGGGCAGTCACTTTTATTTAACACACACTGGGGAGGAACGCTAGTGTTTAAATGAAATATTCACTGAAGACTGTTTGTCTGGAACGATCACAAAAGGTAGCATGCATCCACGAGGCAGAAAAGAAACAAAGGGATGTTCATTTGGGAAGTAGGAGTTCGAATTGGGAAATGTGGAAGAGTTTATTTGACTTGGAGGAAAAAACTGGCAATACGACTGTAACTCAAGACGTACCTGGATGCCTTATGGACAGGAACTTTGGAGAATGGCGTCGGCTTTGTCCGAGTTCGGGGGTGTCAGTTAGCCCCTTTGTAGGCCTATAGGCAGGCTGGCTTGGATGTCTGTCCTGGGTCAAGGACTGGGCTGAGCTGAGGGCGTCATCGGGCGCAAATCTTTGGTGTTGGGGCAGCTTCTCCCCCCCTGTTGGCAGGTCATCCTGGGAACAGAACATACAGCTAGCGAAAAAGTTCACAGGAATAGGGATCTTATAAGTAGGCCTAAGAAGTACCTAGCTAGCTACACACTCCCCTTGGGATACATCCCTAATGGTTAAATGAGTCTTTATTCCCCTGCTACTAACAGAAATGACAATCTCTGGTCTGCTTTGTGTTTCCAGCCTAAAGTCAGCTGATGTTAGGGGAATGATGGCTGCTCGTCTAGCAACTAAATAAATGATACTGGGAAGACGAGGGAATCAACTATGTACAATATATATATATATATATATATATATATATATATAAATATATATATATATCGAACTACAAATGTCCTTTAATATCTAATTCGCTCTACCCCCGGAAAGAATTAATATATTTTCATATATGTTTAACAGGAGGGTGAATTTATTAAGCGATAATAGAATTGCTGGATGACAGGCGCGAACCATCGACCTCTCAATTCCAGGACTGGCAGTGAAACCTTAGCCAACCTCGCCACCACAAGAGATATAAATTTATGCTGCCTCCCATCTCAAATACCTGCCGCGCTCAGGTGTTTTTTGTTTTGGAGACTGCATCAAGCCCATCTCGTCCTCGGTAGCGTGGTAGTGCTTTTGCCGCACTTAGTCATATTATACGTCATATCACATTACGTGATTCATATATCATATATTATCGAACTACAAATGTCCTTTAATATCTAATTCGCTCTACCCCAGAATTAATATATTTTCATATATGTTTAACCAAGGGGGAATTTATTAAGTGATAATAGAATTGCTGGACGACAGGCGCGAACCATCGACCTCTCAATTCCAGGACTGGCAGTGAAGCCTTAGCCAACCTCGCCACCGCAAGAGATATAAGTTTATGCCGCCTCCCATCTCAAATACCTGCCGCGCTCAGGGGTTTTTTGTTTTGGAGCGAATTAGATATTAAAGGACATTTGTAGTTCGATAAATGTATATGAATCGCGGTAATGTGATATGACGTATAATATATCTATATATATATATATATATATATATATATATATATATATATATATATATAGGTGTGTGTGTGTGTGTTTGTATTTGTAACTGTGCATGTATATGTATTTGACGTGCGATCAATATATTCGATACATTCACTAAAGATTCTACAAGACAACCTAATGAACATTATTTCAATGATAATTATATTGTTTGAAGTTGTTCCATATTGGTTGTTTGTATGGTGTTTATAGGTTGCATGGAACCAGTGGTTATTCAGCAACGGGACCAACGGCTTTACGTGACTTCCGAACCACGTCGAGAGTGAACTTCTATCCCCAGAAATTCACATCTCTGACCCCTCAATGGCATGGTTGAGAATCGAACTCGCGGCCACCGAGGTGGCAGGTAAAGAACATAACAACCACGCCACTGAAGCGCTTGTTCCATATTGTACCTATTGGTGCAATTGCACACTGAAGTAAACTGAAAATGATTGATTTTGTGACATGTTACTTATGGAGTCCAATTTCTAATTGTTGATTAGACTAATCGTTATCATGAATTTGACTGATCGTTATACAGTTCAAATTTATTTCAGATTTTAGAAATAAAATACGATATTTTATTTAGCGTCGTTTGTTCTGAGATGTAAATACTGATATGAATACTTACTTTAAGGACAATACACATACATAAGCGTGCTAAGCATTCGCCCACATAACACATAGGCAAACACTGCACGATGAAATGAGCGCGCGTATGAGAAATACGAGAACAAAATTCACGTGAGGGCAAAAAAAATATTCTTGCTATCGGGGAAATCATGACGTCAACCCTAGCAATGGCCCCGACTCCCCTTAGCAACCAATCAGGTGCCGCTGTTTCACTGCACCCTCGGCCAGTGTGTCGAAAGCGCGTCATCACAATTTTCTTTTCACGGAAACTATCGCTAAGATGAGTGTTTCATTTTACAACAGTAGAAACTTTTCGAATTGGCGTAAATTTTTCGCAAAACTGGATCAGCACTTTGAGGAAGGGTTAGCGAAATTGACCTACAAGAGAGATATAAATGAAGATATAAAGATATACAAAGCTAAAAAAGATTAATACAGAGTGGCATGACACTCGTAAATGCTCATCGAAATAAAGAAAAAAAACGCATTATATGTAACCAAAGGGCTGTAAAGCAAGTCAGGACATTTTTTGAAGAAAAGATTGGGCATTACGCCTTCAAGTGGGCTATTCAGGAGTAAAAGGCTTCCTTAACTTTAACGATTTCTCCTCGTCGCTGAGTCTGTCAAGCGCTCCCATCCCCCGACCCCCCCACCTCTCTCTCTCTCTCTCTCTCTCTCTCTCTCTCTCTCTCTCTAATATCTTGTTGAATGATATTGCTTCCACTTGACAAGTTCATTTTCGACGCATAAGTTTTTGTACGCATTTCTTCGTCATCATCATCTCTCTCTTCTTAATTTAAAATACCTTCCTCTGTATCTTAAAACTCCATCTTAAACCTCAAATTGCCGGTTGTCAACTCGCTTTTCCCCTGTTTTGTGCAAGGCTGTGCGTATGTATCCATGATTACATGCAACAGGTCTGTGTGTGTGTGTGTGTGTGTGTGGTCTCCCCCAGATTAAACCAACCCTCCTTTATCCAGTCACAAAGGACCAGAACGCGAGGCAGTGAGAGCACTAATTCCCTTTTTTGGTCTTTTTATTGTTTCAACCGACGTTGCAGTCGCGGAGGTCGATACAGAATGGTGGAGACTGACGTTAGGTCAGAAGTCAAATAGGTCAATCAGTTATGACATAACACGAAACTGTACAGGTTAATCAACTTCCTACGAAATTAGCGTGGATACAAAAAAGAATTCACGACCTCAATCCAGTTGGAGTGAAAAACAAACAAGGTAGTTTTGACAGTAAAAAGTATAAGGGAATAGTCTAATAAAAAAACAGTAATTTTGACCGGATTTCTCTTTCTGTTAATCGTTGTTAACTTGGCACTTACTTTCTATACCAAGTCATTCTATAAAAACTTTTAATTAAATCTGTGACATACATTAATTCAATTATTCATTTCAGTATAAAATTAGCTGGGCATTGCAAGTAAGGTCCAAGCCTTTCAAAATGCAACATTTTCATCAAACTGTCATATCCAATTCTTTGACACAAGACCACATCAACGCAATACGAATTTTAATTATTCACGTGCGCCACCTTTACAATTATCAGTCTTCGTCCATTGAAGATTTGCAGCAAGCTCTCTCTCTCTCCTATTCTCTCTCTACTAAATACGACAATATCATCTAGCTTTCTAGCCTTAAACATGCTCACTATCAAAATTCTTTTTATAATACGTACAACACAAACACTAAATAACTTCTTTTTTTAAGATTTTGCAATATTCGTAAACGGTAAGAGACTGAAAGCCCTATCACTTGTTGTCTCTTTTGCTAAGAAGTATGGGCATTGCCTTTTGCAGCTTTTTGACTGAAATAAAAAATTGCCTTCGGACTTACATGCCTAACTAGAAACCTTTTTGTTTTTGGACCATAATAGCCACCTTAACGTTAATACCAGATTGTGCATTCATCATTCTATGAACTTTTGTTTTCTTATTATGCTACCCTTCACAATATAAACTTGCCCTATAGCATTTGTTTACAAAGCTAAATTGATAACTTGCAATTTGACTCGTTTTCACTTTTTTTGTCTGAGTACAAGGCCATGTATGGAAATAGAAATACACAGTATCATTACTACTGCTGCAAAACTCAGAAAAGCAGAATACTCGAAGTCAAAGGTCTTCAATGCGGAAACAGATTACGGAAAAATAAATCCAAAAATAAAGAAATTTAAATATACCCTATTTTGCGGCGTCGAAAACACATTTTTTCTAAAACGCGACTCGGAAATTGACAATGCGTCTAAGAGGCGGAAGGTTACACTTTTTAAAGACCCTTCCTTACCACAAAGTAAGGTTATCTTTTGCTAAACAGTAATCAAAATTACTATGTAAGACACCTGAATGAAGTGTGCCAACTATAATTAAAAATATTATGTAAACAAAAGTTTCATAGAAACAGGAAATATATGTAACCTAGTTATTTTCTTTATGTACACAAGCAGTATTTATTTTTTGTCCTTTTTTACTTTGTTCAGTTTCGGGAGTCATGTTCGTGTGGTAATGAAGAGCTAAATTTTTTTCAGGTCTTGAAAACTGAAATGTTAGGTAACCATAGTAAAATGTAACTCAGTATTTCAAATACTTCATACATTATTCCTATGTCTGATTACATAAGTCTGCATTTAATATCAATTTCTTTGCCAGCCAAAGAAATTTCATATGAACAACAATTGGCAATTTATACCATTCACGTTACTTGATGATCCGTTCAAGTTGTACAGTTCGCTGATATGTAAACTTCATAAAAGATAAGTAAGGACTAAAATCAATGAAGTTGGATAAGCAAAACATTTCTTAAATAAATAAATGAAATGAAAATTGGATAAGCAAAACATTTCTTAAACAAGCAAAGACGAGCAGCGCAGTAAACAAAACAAAGCCAGGGAAGGATCGACAAACTCGAAATATGTTTTATTTTAAACCCACATATTGTTATGTTGGCCTATAATACTAATACTCCAGTCAAAGTAAAAATCACTTAGGGAACGGCGATGTTTTAGTGTAGGTGAAATCATACTGAGGGTGCCTAACTGTAGGTTCTGGAAACTTTGGGTATAAATTTAATGTATCTACGTAATCTGCATACTCTAGCATAAAAAAAAAGCAGACTGAATTTGGTTACAAACATGTACATGTCACAAAAGTACCCACAAAAAATTTTTTGTCCTCAAATTTTGCTGCCAAAAGTGGGATGCGCCCGGAGTCTTCGACGCCGTAAAACACGGTATGTATATATATATATTATAATATATATATATATATATATATATATATATATATATATATATATATATGAATAAATTATCACATCACCGTGTTTCATATAAATCATTGGAGCTACAAATGTCCTTAAATATCTAATTCGCTCTACCTCGGAATTAATACAATTTTCATACATGTAAACCGAAGGGGAATTTTTTAGTTGATAAATTATTATCAACTAAGAAATTTCCCTTCGGCTTACATATATGAAAATACATAATTCTGAGGTAGAGCTAATTAGATATTACAGGACATTTGTAGCTCGAATAATATATATGTATGTATGTATGTATGTATATATGTATATATACGTGTACATATATATATATATATATATATATATATATATAATATATATATATATATATATTATATATGCATTTCTAAACGAATATTCGACGGTTATGCAATATCCAGCTCTCCTGCGATGACAAATAACAAATAAACACACACGTCTAACTCATTCATGAAAACCACAATCCAAGATCCCATTCCACTGGAAACGGTAAGGTATTGTCATATCGTTCAGAGCCTCCAGAAATGTGCCCCAAACCTCCGAGCCGGAAATGCCTTAATGGAAACTCACTCACTCACTCACTCTCTCTCTCTCTCTCTCTCTCTCTCTCTCTCTCTCTCTCTCTCTCACACACACACACACAACAGCCATTCTCACTCTCTGGGGTCTTTTTGGACCAAAGCTAAACCAGCGAGGAGACTTTTATTAGAAATAATGCACCCCACTTTCCTCTTGCATTAGGCTGGGAAGTGGTGAAGGACATGCAGTTCCATCGATCAGCCATTCGGTCTGTCCCGTCTCTCCCACTTTTTCACTTAAGATTTTCGAATAGCCTTCTGAGTATACTTGTATCTTATCTAAAATATACTGGACACATATCGAAATTACAACACCAATCTGTAGTCTATTGAGGATTGGATGGCATACAGTTATATGCTATTGTAAGAGAGAGAGAGAGAGAGAGAGAGAGAGAGAGAGAGAGAGAGAGAGAGCAGGGTATGGGAGATTAAATTTCAATTCTGCTCGTTCAATCTTCGCTACTGCGTGGTATCCAGTTGTTCAATGTACCTCCCTCTGTCGCTTTCCGGTTATTTCTCTACCATATCCCTTATATATTTTGAAGGTTGAATTTATGTTCCCAAGTAATATCAACACAGCTATTACTCAACACACAGACCTTGAATCTTCCTTTCATGATGCACTCTAGGTGGAAATTCTTCTATCTTCTAATATATTCTATTCATCTAATTCTGTGGGTGTCACTTATTTCTCTCCTTTTTTTCTTACATGAAATTTCAATGTAAACTGCACAGAGCTATCCCATGACAATGAAGAAGACATACAGTTACATGCATGAACAGTCCCGTGGTGGGAAAACTACAAATTATTCATCTTCTAACATGTGTTCCTGCCCCGTGTCCTTGAGTGCAATAGAATTGACTTTTTTACCTCTAACATTTATCATTAATTCTAAGAGATATGTTTTGCTCCGAAGTCCTTCAATCCCTTTCTGTTTTCTTTGAGCTGTACAATCACATCTCACATGCCCGTCACTTTATACTATCCTTATCATTACATTTTGAAAGATCCCATGGGGATAACATATTAGCCGTTCTCTTAGGTAATTATGACCAAGTTAGTGACGTTATTACATCAGTTACTGGAACATAAGTCCTTGACCTGTTATAACTTTCTGCCCCTCTAACACCGTTTGAGCACTCCTGCTCTTCAGCAACCCAAAGAACTGGCCACACCAGTCACTCCTCGATGTTTGCAGACAACAGGTCCGCAATAACTTCTGTGAATTCCCTGTCCTCCTTTCTTCTTTTCTCACAGTATGTAATAGCAGGCTCTTCCACTGTAAAAATTCCGTCTCCTTTGGTCTTTCTTCTCTGATCAGCGTTTTTGATCCCTCTGCACTTTCTTCCTCTTGGCTTTCTGAGAAAACCAAGGTTCTTGTTTTTAGTTAAAACCATGGAGGCACCTACTAAGAAAATATTCTTTCACAGTTCATTAATGAATCAATTGTTAACGGACCTTTCTCAGGATTTCATCCTCTTTTCTTATCATCCATATTAATTCGTAAAAGATATTAAAGACATGCAGAAGACAAGATAGAATGCATTCGAAATAATATCTACATTGCAAATTCTTCACCTCATTGGGAAAGAATTCATACTGAACGTAAAGTAAAAATCATTTAGAACACCTGAGGAGTATAGGATATCTGAATCACCCTACCAAAAACCTTGCAATGTGCAGATAAGAAAACATTGAAGGAAATCAGCACAACAAAGCCGTTTGATTCACACAATGACTTGTTGGCCGTAAATGAGACCAGCAAGTTCTTGGTTCCGTTTTCCGGTCGAAAGCCTCGATTTAAAATAGGTCATATTAGGGTCAGAATAAAAGTCAGCGTTCTTCACTGCAAGGACTATCATAGCTTAGCAAATATGCTTAGTAGAATGAACCGTCTTAAACACAGACCTTGTTCTGCCTTCATTTTACAGATGACGGGCATCCACAAAAGACAACTAATCCTACGAAGGGCCTTTCAAGGAAATTCATTCCCCTGATCCTTTTTTATTCTAACCTAAGCCACAATGATGGTTAACCCGTAAGTTTTATTGTTTATGGAAAGTCATTTTTGGTTTAGTTCACCTAGACCTTTCAATGCCTTTCCATAATATCTCTCTCTCGCTCTCTCTCACACACACAATATTAGCAACAGTTAGTCTTATTTCCCGAAATATTATGTACCTGAGTTGCTCATTATGCCTCCGTCTCATATAGATTCGACAATTTCGGGTTTCCTGTGAAAACCCGATAAACATAACAGAATCACTCAATGACTTGTAAATCCTTGTTTTCCATACATCCTGTTCATACATATTCCTTGCGATCTATGATTCACTTGATGCACATATCATAAATATTGCAGATAAGAGAAATCAATTTATTCATTCAGTCATACTACCAACACATAATCACTTAACTAGACTAGCAAAACTCGTTTCACCTAAGCCATATTCTCTAATTATCGCTTATTTTCTCTACGTTAATCATTTCAGGGCTTATAGTGGTCTATATTCCATGTTTTCTCTTGGTGGCACGAAATGCCAAGTAATAAATAAAAAAATGCATCCACGGCAAAGTAAATCGCTCCTCCAGTCGTTTCGAGAGGAATTTCTCAGATAATTTGCACTCTCTGATGAAGGCCAATGCTGAGCTCACATCCCACTAATTTCATTCCATCGATCAGATAATTTCAGAACCTCCCGGAACTCCGTCGCTTTACTCTTATGAATGAGCAACAGATGTGAATGATTAATTATGGAAGTTCTTCCTCATGAGCTTCGCCAAGAGTAACCTGATGCTGTCTAGGGCATTTTTTTTTAATATTTCATTTGCTTCACTTTACCAGAAGAAGAAGAAGAAAAAAGTAAATAATGACATCCATAATATAGTGGGGAAAGACTGGCCTGGGCGAGGATTATTTGAATTATTACTGGTCCGTTCTCCAAAATGTATCGCAGATAACAGCTCTTCGCCTCTTGCCAACAGGTGAACGATGGGGAGCGAAAATGAGAGCAACAGTCTCGGGAGGATGTGTGGCTGGGAGAGTGGGCCGGACCCTTCCCTGCATTCTCATTTTCTCTCGCAGTGCCTCCAATTATTGATTGACAGGGCTGTCTTCGGGGGTACCGACAGGTCAAATAAGGTCAGTATACCGCAAAACCTTTCGGTGTAATCAAGTAGAGAAATCTCAACTTCCTGAGCAACAGCAAGACGTCAAAATTTTCATATCATATGCACAGCAATGTGAAAACCGACAAAGGTGATACGCACCAAAATTCTGTTCCTGTTTTTATTTTTCAGCTGCAATGAAATACAACATGAAGATAAGGAAGTTCCCGCCCTAAATTGTAGTAAATTATTTTTGAGACACCGTAAACCAACTAAAGTTTTCACTTTGATCACCCGATGAAGCATTCCTGAAATTCTTGCCCTGCCTTGCTCACATTACCCACAACGTTTAAGTACAAATAGCCTCTACGTTATGGTTCAGATGCTTTGATCTGGTTCTGTAAATACGTGTAGTGCACGGCGTAATATAGAAAAATATTTTAAGGCCTCTATCAGAACTCTTGCAAAGCATCGCATTAAAATTAAGTCGGGAACACTGCGCCAGCTTAATTAGATTTCATATTGATCTGTTGTTCAATCTTCGTTGGAGGCAAAATGTTATCCATAATCATGTGGTAATGAAGTCATCATACTGATAAAAATATAAGCCTCAAATCATATACATACCCTGTGCTTTTCATTCTGGTTTTGAAATGAAAAATGCAGCAAATAAAGGTGTCTAAAACTTGCAGAGTCGTGCTTTATCCCCTAATTTCACTAGGATGCTAACAATCTATTACCTACTTAACTCAAACAGGTGGTTGACTGGGTCGACCCGGACGATCTCAAAGAGAAGCTTGACCTGGTTCTGGAGGATACAGGAGTGACCCAGGCTGACCTCCTCAGGCGTCTACGGGATGTGGTCAAGTACAGCGTCAAAACGGGACATCCGTACTTCATTAATCAGCTCTTTTCCAGGTAGGTGAAGCCTGCGACCTTGGTCCTCTCTCTCTCTCTCTTTCTCTCATGCCATGTTCATTCTCCTCTTCCTCTTCCCCTCCGCTCCTTCCGCGCCATTCTTCCAGGGGCAGCGTGATCAATGGCACTAATCAAGTGGCACTATGGACGTGATCAGGATGCCAAGTAGCAAATAATAAACCCTTTCCTCTCTCCCCCTTTGACTCGATTGCTTCTGCCTTCAGTCTATATTGCACCGCATTGCTCGGCATCTCCCTTCTTTAAGAAGGTAATATTCCGTCCCATGTTATTTACTCTTGTGAATTTTCACGGGATCTTAAATACCAAGCACCCGTGAAAATTCACGAGAGAAAATAACATGGGAGGGAATATTACCTTCGTAAAGAAGGGAGATGCCGAGTAATGCTGCCTTCACTGTCCTTGAAAACTCCTTGAATCGGTGACTTTTTCCTTCTGTTAAAGACTAACTTTGAAATTCTATGACTTTTCATAAGATTTCCTATCTTTTAAGAGTTGGTGTATAGCGTCCTAGGAGTCTGCCCCTCTCTCCTACCTCCCGACATTCGCTTTACTTGTTCTTAAATGTTCTAGATACTTGATAATTTCTGCGTTCATACACATATATATACGCATGTATGTCAGTTATTTCATCATGCTCTTCCACCGTTAATTCTTTTCCAAAGAGACGGCAACTTAACTAGGCACTATCACCATTTTGGGCGCAAAATTTGCAAAGCTTCATCCATATTGGAAACTGATTCTAAATTATTTCGCCTATTACCAGCATTGACGTCTATGGCCTCGTTGGACAGTGGGTGACCGATGCCCTAAACCCCTCTGTCTACACATACGAAGTAGCACCGGTCTTTACACTCATGGAAATTGAGGTTGGTCGAAATTTTGGTTCACAGAAACGATTACAACAAAAATCACGACTGGCTTTCCGTTCAATCACTATCATTCATAACAGATCATTTTTCTAAAAATGAAGTTAAAAATTTAATCCGTTCAACAAATAAAGCAGAACATATTAGGTCTCATTCGCGAACAATCTCAACAGAAATAAAGTTCCTCTTCCATTCCAGGTACTGAAAATGATGGCCAGTTTCGTAGGCTACGACCAACACGACGGCCTCTTCTCCCCCGGAGGATCAATGTCAAACATGTACGGGATGCTT
Source organism: Macrobrachium nipponense (assembly GCF_015104395.2). NCBI lineage: Eukaryota > Metazoa > Arthropoda > Malacostraca > Decapoda > Palaemonidae > Macrobrachium > Macrobrachium nipponense. The sequence goes on from NC_061108.1 coordinate 113,250,995, forward strand.
CTGGCCAGATACTACCGGTTTCCCCAGGTCAAGGTAAATGTTCCATTATAAAAACTAAAAACAAAAATAATAATGATGTGCTCAGCTTGAGAAAACAACGAAAAGTCTTAAAAAACAGAATTAAAATTGCTTGTACGGACACAGATATTGCACTACCGAATTAAGTTGCAGGGAATGTTCTGAATGGTGGCCATGTCCAATGAACCTGCTAACCGGCCATACCAGTGAGTTATGTGGAAAGTTGCTCAGTTCTAAAATACCGAAGATGGTTATAAATGAAAAAAATTAAAAAAATTGAGCGATAACATTTGACACAAAAAGGGAGGGCCCAAGGAAAGAAATTGTGACTTGATTGCCAGGTGATCTTTATAATTAAGTGAGTGTGCAGAAATTCCAGAGGGAGTTCGTTACCGCCAGACCTGGAGGATGGAAAACAGAGAACAACTGGATTTCATCGGTAAAAGATTCTTTTAGTCCCAATAGATTCTCAATTACGTTTAGAAAAAAGAAAATCCATCGCTTGTACAATAGTTTTATTCTATACTTAAATACTTCAAAAGATGAAACATGCAATAAAATATACAACACAACTTGAATACTTGCAGCACACCAACATATCAATTATTTGGTTAATTAATTGATTAATAGATAATTAATTCTTTCATTTATAAGAAATTCAATAGGCTCAATTCTTTTTAGTAACAGATTCGAAACTTTTTTAAATATACATACACAAGAAATTTCAAACTCTAATGATGTAAATATCTGAATTATTTTTCATGTAACTTTGATATCTCATTTTCACAATACCACAACATTTAATAACACACACACACACTAGCTGACCAACCCGATACTGCACAGGAAAACTCTGAATGACAAACGATAAAATCTCTCTCCCTCCCTCTTCCTCCTCCCTTATACTCCCTCTACTCTATCTCATTTCTTCTCCCTCTCACTCTCTCTCTCTCCAACTCTTCCTCACTCTTTCAATCTTTCTCCTCCCTAACACCCCCACTACTCTCTCTCTCTCTCTCTCTCTCCCATTTCCTCCCCCTCTTAATCTCTCCCTTTCCTGATAAGATAGTTGCTTCAATTACATTGCCCAACATTATTGACATTTTATATTTCACCCCTTCTCCCTCCCCATTCCCATTGGGGTTAAAGTTGGACTTGAAAGGCATTGGAAGTGTCACTTTTCACATCAGCGACCTCCAAAACTATTGACAAAACACTAATATCAGTCATTTTTACATTTTATTTTTCACCTATCTCACACCTCGTCCTATCGAGGCTGAACTTGGACTTAGGGCATCGAGAGTGTTACTGTTCATCTCAGTGACTTAAAAAACTATGGATTATTAGACAATAATAGCTGTCGTTTTCGGTTATTTCTACATGTCACTCCCTTCCTACCCCCAACCCCTTTGGTGCCAGTGATATCATATCTATATTAATATGAGGTATGATAAACTTATAGGGTTTATTTAGTTGATAAGTCTACAGGCAGAACCAGCCCTGTTTCAGGGAAACCCTTTCCAACCCCCTCCTCCCTTTGGTAGAGATGTCTTACACCTACAGTATTCATTTCTAGATAGTAAGTCATAGGTATACCAAGTTTGGTTAAAATTACTCAACGCATTTAGGAGCTATGCTGCACACAAACACACATTCATACATCCATTTATTATATGACATGACTAAAGAGTTCTTTGACCACAGAAATTCGTCCGTAGTTACATGATAAACACATCAAATAAATGCACTGGTATTATGAGCCTGATCATGATGGTAAATATCGTGGCACAAAAGGAGGAACCACACAAAACAAAAGTCTGCATCAAACTGTGGAAACGAGGTGAGTAAGAAGCAGCATCTGAGTGCTTTCTAATTTAATGTCATTTTTGTTGAAGATTTAGTTGGTATAATGCCAGCACGGGCTCTTGAGCATAGAGCAGCCGGTAGATTTAATGTCACATATTTCTGACAAGACATGGACTTTTGCGAAGGGAAAGGTAGCACTTAACATCGGAGCAAGACCGGCAACATTTTACGGTAATGTGTTTTTTCTCACACCTGGAGAACAGTTAACAATCATTTGTAAAAAATAAGGATAGTTCTATATTACAAATGGTTCGAAAGCTTGAAGCATTACAAATGAGATACTGTTGTTCCTGCAAATATATGACAATCACAGTTTCAGCCTTCAGTCTTTGATTTGTTGTCTTCGGAAACTCGATGTTTTGCGGTAGGTCAAGTTTGTTGTTTTGGACGGCGGATGCCCGGAAGGCCCAAGCAATTGACATCCCTGAAAATATATATACTATATACATATATCATATCTCCATACTATACATATGTATGTAATATATATGTATATATATAACACACACACACACACACACACACACACACATATATATATATATATATATATATATATATATATACATATATATATATAATCATCAAAATTCAATTGCCCATTAACTGAAACCTGCGTGCATGCATCCAAGTCGATTGAATAAACATGTCCCTCTGCTGTTTGTATTCAGATTTTGGAACGAATTAATCACAATGCATTCTTCACCTACGGCAGACACGCGGTGTGAGTGGACTGGGCAGGTTGGTAGCGTTCTCTTCCATCGACGCCCATTATTCCATTGCTAAGGCGGCCATGACTATGGGTCTCGGGGCTGACAACGTCGTTCTCGTCAATGTCGACGATGAAGGGAGGTAAGGATAATGAGGGGAAAGAAAAAGATACAAAAGGAAAATACAGCTCAATACTGAGTTAATAAGGCCAATAACGAAATCAGTATGAATTTGCATCTATTCATTCAAGATTGTGTCTGAATATGGGCTCTGAACTGAGAGTAGAATGAAAAAGAAGCAGAGGTTAACCAAATAAGTCACCTTTCAAAACAGTTCCAGTGATGAAAAATCCCTTGGCTTAGTTGCAGAGTATTATACAATACAGCGGAAAAGAAATGTGAACAATTCATAACTCTTTTATTCTTTTTTTTTTCCGTAAGGATGGACATCAACCACTTGAAGAAATGCATCGCTAAATCTCGCCAAGAAGGAGGAATTCCATTCATGGTGAACGCGACTGCTGGTGAGTAGTTCAAAAGGATGTGACCTTCTTTTTCCATAAAATTTGTTTATCATCAAACAAAATTAGAGGCACTAAATAATAATAATAATAATAATAATAATAATAATAATAATAATAATGAAAACCAGGAAACATATGACAATACACAAAGCACTACACCCAAGAGCAAATACGGACAGACTATACATAACACGAAAGGAAGGCGGGAGAGGACTACTAAGTATAGAGGACTGCGTCAACACCGAAAACAGAGCACTGGGGCAATATCTGAAAACCAGTGAAGACGAGTGGCTAAAGAGTGCATGGGAAGAAGGACTAATAAAAGTAGACGAAGACCCAGAAATATACAGAGACAGGAGAATGACAGACAGAACAGAGGACTGGCACAACAAACCAATGCACGGACAATACATGAGACAGACTAAAGAACTAGCCAGCGATGACACATGGCAATGGCTACAGAGGGGAGAGCTAAAGAAGGAAACTGAAGGAATGATAACAGCGGCACAAGATCAGGCCCTAAGAACCAGATATGTTCAAAGAACGATAGATGGAAATAACATCTCTCCATATGTAGGAAGTGCAATACGAAAAATGAAACCATAAACCACATAGCAAGCGAATGTCCGGCACTTGCACAGAACCAGTACAAAAAGAGGCATGATTCAGTGGCAAAAGCCCTCCACTGGAGCCTGTGCAAGAAACATCAGCTACCTTTCAGTAATAAGTGGTACGAGCACCAACCTGAGGGAGTGATAGAAAACGATCACGCAAAGATCCTCTGGGACTATGGTATCAGGACGGATAGGGTGATACGTGCAAACAGACCAGACGTGACGTTGATTGACAAAGTCAAGAAGAAAGTATCACTCATTGATGTCGCAATACCATGGGACACCAGAGTTGAAGAGAAAGAGAGGGAAAAATGGATAAGTATCAAGATCTGAAAATAGAAATAAGAAGGATATGGGATATGCCAGTGGAAATCGTACCCATAATCATAGGAGCACTAGGCACGATCCCAAGATCCCTGAAAAGGAATCTAGAAAAACTAGAGGCTGAAGTAGCTCCGGGCCTCATGCAGAAGAGTGTGATCCTAGAAACGGCACACATAGTAAGAAAAGTGATGGACTCCTAAGGAGGCAGGATGCAAACCCGGAACCCCACACTATAAATACCACCCAGTCGAATTGGAGGACTGTGATAGAGCAAAAAAAAAAAAAAAAAAAAAAAAAAAAAAAAAAATAATAATAATAATAATAATAATAATAATAATAATAATAATAATAATAATAATAAATTAGGATCAAAATCCCTACAAGTTTTTAATATTGTGCTGGTAAAAATTATATCAAGCTTTTTACATGACAGGGAGTCTTCTGTGATGAGGGAGGTTGCTTACCTTAGCTTGGGAAGAAGATAATATGACAGGATGGGTCACTGCAGAAATTTCTTGGTTAGCATCCATCACAATACCCCCAAACAAACGATACTCTCAGATGACATGTACCTATTTGATTTGACCCATCTTAACAGAGGGTTTCTTGCCCATGACCGTTGGTATGAAAACCTCTGGTTGTTCTAGGTCTTTTAATATTGTAGAACTTATAAGGTTCCCTACTGTTGTTGAAGTCCATGCTAAGGTCATTACCACGTCGATTTATTGCAGTGGCATCGTACCTATCACGAAAATCTCCAGCCTTTCCATGTTTGGTGATACATTTTCACAAACTCCTAGGACCCAGCTCCTCCCACAAAAGACATTACAATTTTTACATCATACTACATAATTATCTTGGGTGGAATTGTCACCAGATTTTTTTCATTCAGTTTTACGTATGTTACTTTTAAGTGTTACGGAAACGAATGGTAAAAATTTGGCTGTTGGTAAATCTGAGTCGAAAGCTGGCTTTGTGATCTTTTTCTGTTATCGATGCCACAAATTCTTTTTCAATCTGAGGGAAATAAATGTACTTTAGTTTTCTTTAAGGTGAAGAAAACTTAATTTTATACATTCTAGTTTTTGTCTATGTGCTCTGATTAATTCATAAAAGAAACAACACCAAAAGAAGTACAACTGACAAATGGTCGCTGGCAATGAACCCTTCGCTGAGCAAGACCAAATTAACAGTGCTTGTGTTATTATAGATAATATTTCTGTAATGACCCGTTTTCCTCTATCTACTATCCACGCTCCGATAACCTTTCCGGTTTCTGGAGATAATCCTGTGATAAATGGTTGGTCTTTTCATCGAAGAAGGGAGGCAAATTGACCGTGAGATGGTCTGCCCTCAATGAAACATTTCCTTGTATACATTTCATTGTCTCTAAAAAAAGAAGCAGGGGTTTCAGTACAGCTTATTTGTTTGGTATAATTTACAGCAATCGGCCTTCACTTTCTAAGGGGCCTAATCCAACTTAATTTTTAACGCGGCGAATCACAGTTCGATTCATGTGCACAAAGAAGTGGTTGGTCTTATCATTACTCTTAAGCGCGATTACCTGCTTTTAATAACAATAAAAATAATAAAGTCGACTTTAAATGAATGATCTTTTAAGTCATTATCTCATTCGAAGGTAACACACACACACACACACACACACACACACACACACACACACACACACATATATATATATATATATATATATATATATATATATATATATATATATATATATACGTATATATAAAACCAAATTAGCCTACACTCTTCGAAAGGTTAGCCTAATGTCCTTATTAATTCCAATCCTGTGTAGTAAGAAAAAGGAGATAAATAAATAGAGAGGCCCACTGAAAGCAATAAATTGGAGGACAAAAAAAAAAAAAAGTAAGACAAGTAAGTATGCCTCATTCATATCTTTTTTTTCTGTGCTTCATTTTCTCTCTTCCTCTTTTTAGGCACTACTGTTCTTGGTTCCTACGACCCCCTCATGGCCATAGCGGATGTCTGTCAAGCCGAAGGACTCTGGCTTCATTGCGATGCTGCTTGGGGTGGAGGCGCCCTCATTTCAAATAAACACAAGCACAAACTCACTGGGATACACAGGTAAAAGATAATTATTCTAAGCAGATATCAATAATTTACATTCTACAAAATTGCAGTTATTTGTACACACACACATACACACACACGTATATGTATGTATATGTGTGTTTGTACAGACACATTCGTACACATATGCATAGATATTTTCTCTCATTTCGAGCCAGATATAATCTCATTAATCGCATTAATTTTTCCTAGTGAATGTTTTGCACCCAAGGAAAATTATGTCATATATGATAAGCCATTATCTCTGCACTGATCATGGTAGGAGCACTGTCTTACTGTATTTAATTTCCTTTGGTTTTAAAAAAGGAAGAGTGAATTCGTTGTTAATGGGTTATCCGTGCTTGTCATCTTTCATGGTGTCTCCATCAAAATCCTACTATATACCTTCTCCGGCTAAGTTATGTTATGCCCTTGTAATTTTTGGTCTCTTGTATCCCCTTTACCCTTCGAAAACCTTTCCCTTTATTCAGACAAACACACAAACACACCCATGGCTTTCTGGATTTGTATGATGAGACACAAACCTGGATCGTTAGAGCGGATCAAAGACTACACAAAAAGATAAAATCTCACGCAAATTTTACTCACTATAACTGATATATTTCTGTCTAAAGTTTGGTCGGAATTAACATAATACAGCCATTAGCATTCTTATTAACGTTTTTTAAAGACTGGTGGATCACAGAATGAAGTAATGTTAAACATACCACTGATAACAGAAACACGTTGATTTTATAAGGTCATCATTAAAGATGTGAAAAAACCTTTATATTCAATCCTCACGCTGTTAATTTTACCAGAACTAAAGTGAATTATATTGTATCTTTATATTACATCGAAAGTCATAGACGAAAAATGACCTAAAAAAATGACGATGTCCAGGATCACTGACTTTGATAAAACAGGTTTAGAATATCATTACAATCAGATGGATCCTTTGAAATTGTTCTACTACTAACAAATTTTGCTCGAGGACTTTCTTTTACGGCTAAAATCAGCAGAAGACAGTATTTACTAACATTACCCTCCTCTATTATTGAATTTCCAGAGCCGACAGCATCACCTGGAACCCGCACAAAATGTTGGCCTCACCTCAGCAGTGTTCCGTTTTCTTAACGAAACACACCGGTCTCCTTAAAGACTGCAACTCCGCCAGTGCCGCTTACTTGTTCCAAAAGGTAAGGTGACATATTCAACTATTTCTCTTACAATATCTCAGGGAATTCTTTTCTTTCAATCATTTCAAACGTGTAACTTTATAGTAAACACAGTGCTCTCCTTTTGATTTTCTTACAGGAATTCTCGTAATTAAATCATTCAAAACTTAGGTCTCTGATCAGACCATGCAAGAATAGTGTCAAGTACAAAAATCCACAGATTAAGTGAACAAAATCTTTCGCAGTGCAGGCATCTAAAAATCTTCTTTTACCCTTTAAGGACAAATTTTACGACACAAGTTACGACACTGGAGACAAACATCTACAGTGTGGCCGCAGAGCTGATGTTCTGAAATTCTGGACCATGTGGAAGGCAAAGGTATGACATTCTCTTCTTTAGCCGACTTTTCAAATATCTTTAACGGTCTGATACTATAGAAAATGTCAGACGCTTGAATTGTCATAAAAAGCAATAAATTCTAAGTTGTAATTAGAGAAGTAATCACTATCTTTTAGAAAAAAAAAGCTTTATATATATATATATGATATATATATAATATATATATATATATATCTATATATATATATATATATATATATATATATCTATTATATATATATATATATATAGATATATATATATATATATATATATTTATATATATATATATATATATATATATATATATATATATATTAAATTAAAGATATTATATATATATTATATATATATTATTAATATTAATGAATTTTGTAAACTACACGCGTTACTTTTTTTACATTCACAAATAATTCGCACAAATATCGTTTAACATCTTATTCACTATATACCTTGGAAATAGCTTACTCCCAAGGGATATCATACATAGTGTTTCGTCCTCAGCTCGATCCAGCCACAGACAGACACACACTAATCTCGAAAGTTTCCACCTGATTTCTTCATACAGCTTGCAAAACCAAGTCTCCACAAACTTTTTCATTTCTTTCCGCACACTGCTTCGAAAAAAAAGAAAAAAAAAGAAAAGGCAGTTCCACGTTTGCTTCTACAATGCCTTTTTGAAATCTATCACGACATCTTTAAGGATTCCCGTGTTCACTTATCAACATAATTTTCAGGGAACGAAAGGGCTCGAGAAACACATCGATCACCTGTTCGAAATGGCACATTTCTTCACTGAAACAGTTCGTGAAAGAGAAGGATTCAGGCTGCTCATGGAACCACAGTGCACTAACGTATGCTTCTGGTACGAACCTCCTTCCTTGCGTTCGGAACGTTCGAATCCCAAGTACAACACGCTTCTCAATGCTGTAAGTATCTCTCCGCCGTAAAATTCAAGGCCACGGGATAATAAATGTTCTAACAAAAAGAAAATTAACCTACCCCTCGTAATTTTATCCAAATTTTAATCTAGATTTGAAACATAATATATCTCCTATAACGATAAACACGATCAAAGCATGAAAATAACAGTAGCAACAACTTTAGTAGTCTCATTCATTACTCTGCAACACAAGGTGGCGCCAAAAATCAAGGAGAGGATGGTCAAATCAGGCAGTATGATGGTGACTTACCAACCGCTTCGTGGCAACCCCAACTTCTTCAGGCTGGTTCTGCAGAACTCTGTCGTCAATAAGGATGACGTCAAGTACTTCGTTGACCAGTTCGAAGCCCTTGGCAAGGACCTGTGAGGAGGGAAATGAGATAATCAGTTACCTGTGCTATGCAACTAGCACACGATAAATGAAAACCGAAAAGCAAATTACAAAACTGATGTTATACAGCACTGGTCTGTGAACGGCTTCACTTACATTGATAACTTTACAGAACAATTATAATGACTGTACTTGTCTCTAATTCAAGTATGGTGATCAAACAAACTTTGAAAAGGCTTTATATCAAATCTATCATAATCTCTTATTTTGTTCTTATACCATAGTTATTACTGTGATGTTGTTCTACCAAAACAAATCAATATTCTTATATGCGTTTTGTATTGTTTCGTAGCATTGTATATCCAAGTTCGAAGTCAAACCAAACTAGAAGTAGATATTCGGTAACTGCGTCCAAGTGATGGTTTCTTGACAGTGAATGATACAGTAGGTTCTTCCTCAGATAATACATTTCATTTATGAAAATATATCAGTCTCCAAGGATAATTTCGCAAGAAATTTACGCAGAACGGCTATTGCGAAATATAGTGTTCCCTTTAACAGCAGATAAAAGCATGAGGTTGACGTATTATTTACCATTGTAGATTTATTTATTCTCGAATCATAATACCCTAAAGAGTAAAACTAAAAGAGATAGTTCCACTCGAAATAATATTCACACGAATTATAGTCAGTCACTCTTCTCAAAACTGTGTAATCAGTTTTTCCTTTTCATCCTTTTAGAATTTATGTACTATAATGGATTTCTTGTGAAAAGGGAACGTTAATATCATTAATATCTGCAATGTTATGCTGAACACTCATTTCCCAGAATTTTCATTTTTTATTATGGCCAAACGTTATAATCATTCATTCTTCTATTATGTATAAGAGGTTCAAATTCTGAGCTTTCACACGGCTGGCCAGGAGTCGTTCTTGATTTAAAATTATAACTTAGTTACAAATCATGGATATATCTGAAAAACCGATTAACATCACTCCAGGCGTCTTGTTTACGACCTAGTTTCTCTTCCCGAAATGATTGTGACCGTATTTGTTGTCTTCAACGGATCACTTACAGCGTATGTTTGTCTCTTGGCTCGGGGCGTTCCATTCACTTGAGCCTGTATTACTTTCTCTTCAATAATTGTTACATTCTTCCTTTGGGCTTTTTTTTCCCAATTTATCTTTTTACTTGCATTTCTGTTCTTGCCATTCTACCGTTTCCCCCAAAATATGGATGGAAATATAGAAACTTTATTTCATTTTCTTGAGTTGACAGTAAATACACGTAGCTGATACCACTGCAACCCAATGTGCCCAGCAGCAAGAGTAGCTAATCACAAGTAGCTTCTATGATATCACCCTGCGTCTATTTACAGTTAAACGACTATATTCTTTAATAATTATAAGAGAAGAATCAGCCTCTTGTTTCGTACTGAATCTTTCGTGTAACATTGCAAGTGTCAGTTTGCTGAACGGATATGATCAGAACTCAAGGGAGGGGACGGGGTATTCCCCTCCCTAGGATAATCAGGGTGAAAATCGTCCCACATTCATTCGTGTCTCTCTCTCTATCATATATATATATATATATATATATATATATATATATATATATATATATATATATATATATATCGAGCTACAATGTCCTTTAATATCTAATTCGCTCTACCTCGGAATTAATATTGTTTTCATATATGCTTAACCGAAGGGGAATTTTTTCTCGATAATAGATTTGCCTGGACCAGGGCGCGAACCTATGGATCCTTTCAAACCCAGGAACGTCAGTGAAGCTTTACCTACTACACCACCGCGAGAGGCTAATTTAATATCTAATTCGCTCTACCTCGGAATTAATATATTTTCATATATGCTTAACCGAAGAGGAATTTTTTCTCGATAATAGATTTGCCTGGACCAGGGCGCGAACCTATGGATCCTTTCAAACCCAGGAACGTCAGTGAAGCTTTACCTACTACACACCGCGAGAGAGGACATTGTAGCTCGATATATGTATATGAATCACGGAAATGTGATATGACTTATATATTATATATATATATATATATATATATATATATATATATATATATATATATATATACACGACACGGTTGGAAAGACATATTCCACTTCGCTTTTACACGAACCTGATAATATAAACTGAAACACATTTTAGACTATACGTATTTTTGTTGCTCTTACATTTATATATATGAAAGACGTATCCAGTAATATTATTCTGCGCTATAAAACTCTTCCCAAGTTTATAGTATCTATCAGTAAAATTAAGTATTTATATACTTCATATATTTTTTTCAAAGATGTGTATATTTTTATGTGAATGTTGTTGTACGACGACGGTAATGATAATGAAAAATTAAAATTTTAGTACTGAATTAATTTTTCAATAACCTTTGAAGACCTACATTATTAGCACCTGCTAGGGCTGAAACGCCTTAATTTTATTTCAAAATTAAATATGGAGACAAAATCAAGTACTAGACCTCAAGTTTCCCATACTGTCACCAAGAGTAAAGGATCCTTTTGGAGACGAGACTATTGGAAGGAAGTGGATCAATCCCTTTATCCTTACCCTATTTTGAAGTGCAGAAAAACCAAGTCCCCGGAGAGGAGTGGATAAATTTCTCACCAAATCATACCGCTGATCGTGTCGCATCAAACATCAAGGATGCCACAAACAATTATCTTTTGATCGGTCATATAACGGTATCTTTGAGCAAGATTTAAAATTTACGCTTTGTGAGTCACATGATCTAACGAAATAATAATTCATCAATATCTCCAGCAACCCTTTCTCCTCGTCTACTTTTCATACATCTACAGTATTCAAAAATGACATTAGCCACAGATGCGGCTGACCCAGGAAGTCAACGCCTGTTTGGGATTCCAACTATTTCAACAGCCATGTAAGTCTTTCCTTTTAATATGCCTCTTTCCCTTTCAGGCACATTAAACAGCTCAACTATACATACATACATCCATCCATCTATACACATACATAACGTACATGTGTAAGTAAATATAATTTATAGATATAGAACTATGGCTCTTCTGTACTTCTATATTTTATTGAAGAAGAGACGCAATTGAAAGCGTAAACATCTGAAACTTCAGAAGCATGAAGTCAAGTTTCACTCAACAGGCAAGTCGGAAATTTCCCTCCGACTGGATAGGTTCTATGTCCCTGGATGGAGTGGGACTATAATAGGCGATAGTATCAGCAAACATAAAAGTGAAGGTTCAGCAAGATCAAGTTGGGCTTTTACACTTTTATTACATAATTAACTTCCTAAGAGACAGGTACCATATTTTAAAACGAGGACCACGTGGTCAGCCACAAGGTGCACAAAGACAAAAAAAGGAAAGTTTCAAAAAACCCTGGAAAAACCCATGACATCGGTCTCTAAAAGTTATAATTTGCCTTGAATCTTACCAGGGGCGTTATTTATGGGGCTAAAATGCAACGCCCCCCCCCTCAATCCCCCAAAAGAAAGCCTCAACTTGCCCCTTCACTTCGCAAGCCCAACCAAGAAGTAACAGCAGTTAGCTTTCCATTATTCCAACCGAAATTCAAAAGTGTCATCACATTAAATTATATCTGTCTGTCTGTCTGTATCACACACACATTGTTTGTTTGTCTGCCTATGTGTCTGTCTATATGTATGTCCTTTTATATTATTCTATTTTCATTATGGTACTAAAATTATAAACATTATTCTTTTTAGTTCATATTCATAATGTAAATTCCATTACACTAATGATGCAGTTGTTTCATAATTTTGATTAATTCGTGGAGTTGTCAGCCGATGGCACTGTAATTTGATATATAAAGTATATTTTCATTAAAATGACAAAAAGGTCATGTTTTCTTTTTAAATGCGCAATTAAAAAATATACGAAATTTCTGGGAAATATTACGTTTCTTGATTCTTGTCTGTCTACTAGCTACCAGTGATGATGAGATAAACAAACAGTAGTGAGAGTATATAATTTATGCTGAAATACCGTACTCACGTGGCTTCAAAAAGCACATAAAATAGGTCAAATAAAAAAAACCCCAGTTGATTAGGCTCGTTTCGCTCGCCAAACCGTCTTTGCGGCCACCACCACAACCTAACAAAAATATGAAATTACGCCCCTGAATCTTATTACTGAATCTTTAAGCAACACTTTGATTGAGTATCAAATCTTACTACTCAATCATTAAACAACATTTTGATTGAATATCAATTACGCAAAGCCTCAGATGGCAAAAATATAAAGAGATTGAATTAAACCATTACACGGAATCTTTACTTTAAGAATGACTCTTGACTGAGGAAGTGACAACGCGGTATTTACGCGCCTTACATCTAGTGAATGCCCCGAGGAAGGCATACATTGTATGCCTCGTTGTATTTGCACGCCTTACTCTAGTGAATGACCCCGAGAGACATACATTGCCTCTCTGCATGCCTCGTTATCACTTGGAATTGCTACTCAAAGCCTCTACATTGGTCAATTCGTCCAAACTTTAATGTTAAACATAAAAAAAGGAGTCTTTTTAATTCTCACAACACTGCCTATGCAGTCAAACCGAATGCAAAGAATATTTCTCAAACATATTTACAGATAAATGAGAACCACGAACTCTGCCACCTGCCTTCTTCCGCTCGCTAATCCTGAACGTCGAAAAAGATTGTCGAGGAAAATGCGGATCCAATCTTTTTTCGTTAAAAGGTACGTCATTACAAATTATTTACTAATTAAACTGTTTAGTTCTTCACTGGGCAATTTAATTTAACGGGGTAACTTATTTTACCACACAACTTCGGCTTTGGTAGCGGACTCCAAGATGGCATTATGATCTTGCCATTTCTCTTCAGTAGCTGTTGATGGAGCGACAATCAACAACCTTTGCTATGCCAATGTCATCGTTCTAATTTTTCCTTAGTTAAGACCCCCAACGGTTTATCGATCCGTCTGTAGATACGTAATATAAGCTGTATATAATCAACAACTAAACCAAGACATTATGAGCACAGTTCCTTTCTAGATTGCTTAAATATGTTAAAAACCACAAATTTTCCATTAGAATCATCAGCTGAACTTTCGTGTCCCCTTCTGTACGTTACATGACATTACGATCTAGATATTAGGCCTAGTCTGACACCGAAGAGAGACTACATTATCTACGCGCGATTAGTAACATGACCGTACTGATAAACTTTAGCCAAAAAACCATGAGGCTATTATGTGCTCTCCAAAATCCCGTAACCAGACGAATGACCAAGGCATCGCCTCTGTTCTTCTACGACGATGTATCTTTAGCCATAGGCCTAATCAAAGTCCTGGGCCAGAATATGGCAGCAGCGCACTAATCCAAAGGAATTTGGGCAGCGAGGCGACTGTTAAAAGAAAAGTTGCGGAACAGAAAGCAAAACGACGCGTTGCTCTTTGGTTTGCTGCTTGCTCCTCTCACTCAATTACTGACAGTCATGTTGAGAACAAAGTTCTTTGCAAGATATCAGAATACTTTATAGCTACAATTTATTACTTCGTGTATAATTGTTGCTCTTTCACTTGCACTAGAGTTTTAACGTTTGATTTTGTAATGCACAATGGTTTACTCCTGATGGAAATAATTATGAACCACCAAAAATCTAATATCTAGTTTTTTATTCACTCATACAGCTATGCAATTTGCTGCACTGACATTGAACTGTGAGATTACAATAGTTCCCACTACTACTACGTGTGCATTATTATTATTATTATTATTATTATTATTATTATTATTATTACTGGTAGCTCAACTACTCGAATCATTACTTCTCTTGCATTGGCATCTATATCTATGGCTGTAACTTCTTTCCCGACTTCATCGATACGAATGATATTCATTTACATTAGCATAAACCATCGGACAGTACTCATTTCGCCACAATTGTAATTGTATTATGAACGGCAGTGAGCTGAAAAAGTTTATCCCCCTTGTTATTATTAGGTCGCCAAGGATTTCTATATCAGTAAGGTTCTGAGGAATATCTGGTGAAATTTAACGAACTTCGCTCTTTACGTAGAATCTATGCTTTGATTTTTTATGATATTTGGCACGTATCATTTTCTAATTTGCTATTTTCTTTATCACATCCAGATTGCATTATCTTACAGAATAAAGTTGATCATTACATATCCACTGTATTACTTTGGATACTAACCGACGCCCTCAGCGTTGACACTTCCGATTCAGAGGATGGTATTTTTAGGAAGAGGGGAAAAAGGATATTCGATTACTATTAGTAATATATTACCCGATATTTGTTCCAAATATACTGATGTTAATGCTGAGGGATATTGCCAAAATAAAATACAGTATATTGACATACTGGCGAGCTGTGAGTCCTAAATGAAAAACGTCATAAATATGAAAAGAATTTTTGCAATCTGTTGAATTTAATGCTCCGTTATGGAGGCAACAGCCTCCCCCGACACTACCGTAAAGGATTCTTTATTTTAGTCATCCTACAACATGACTGAATTTCCGTTTTTGAAGGTCGTATGTAGCAACATGCGTGTTATTGCATGTGCGAGTTTTTTAATTGGCGAGATTATTGCCTTAATGCGAGGAGCAATTTAAAATGGCAATTTCATTGCTAATGAAGATATAAACTGGTCTCTAACCATCGAGGTACGGTATCATAATTACAAGCGATAGCGGGGATGTTTGTTTGTTTGTATGGTGTTTTTACGTTGCATGGAACCAGTAGTTTATTCAGCAACGAGACCAACGGCTTTACGTGACTCCGAACCACGTCGAGAGTGAACTTCTATCACCAGAAATACACATCTCTAACCCGACAGTGGAATGCCCGAGAATCGAACTCGCGGCCATCGAGGTGGCAGGCAAAGACCATACCAACCACGCCACTGAGGCGCTGATAGTGGGGATGTATAGGCTTTGGTGCTGAATGCTTGAAATTGATTTATTTTCCATTTATTGAACTCTGCTCTGGTGCGTCTGATTTTAATTACTTTACTACTAAACACAGCGTCACTTTCTCTTTATGTTGGTTTAATTTTAATCATACATTTTGATTTGCTATCGGGGTTACATGTTACGAAGGTCTTAAAATTTTGTCTTCCAGGGAAGTCTTGGTTCTACGGCATTATTTTCCAAGACGTCGTTGTAGAAATAAGGGTCTCGGTGCCTAATCTTTAACTTGTGACAACCAGATAATAAACAAACGTCGGTTGGCAGGACTATGAGAGTAATTCACAAAATTATCTTTTGAAATTATAAAATAAATTGCTAAAAATACAATATAATAAGTTTATTCACCTTTTTTCATTCATACAGTATTCGTCGGTACGATCTAATGATGCAGCCTTTGCTGCCGACAGAAACAAAGAAAAACGTTGAATTGATGTACTGTTATGCTTCTTTCAACAATTCGTCTTCATTTCTCATAAATTTCGATATTATGCATAGTTGTGCAATTACTTCTAGTATTTTTTTCCTATTGATTAATTAGCATAGATCCTTCAGTGTTGTTGCACCAGCACATTAATGAGGGATGGGGGTAACGTATCGGCTTTGATAACTTTTCAGTTACTTTTCATAAAATCTTGATCTCCAGAATTGTAAAACTGACATCATTATAGATATACAGACTGCTTCGTAACTGCGGTGTGCCTTAAATTCATTTGCAAATGTTTAAAAAAAAAAAAAAGTTAACTATTCTTCAATAAACTTTCCCAATACACCTGTTGCATAGTAGTCAAGGATATATACATTCCCTTTTGGTTTTGATACCAGTTCACTCATTTTTCATATTGGAACAAAATGTAGTTACACAATTCACCCTTGAAAAACGGGCAACTTTGAAAACCTAAAAAAGACAAACCAAACAGTGGGGAAGCCTGAATGAGATTAGGAAATCAAACAAATGGATATTCTATAAGGAAGTAAGATTATGCATTGGTCAAGTGCTATTTATGTTCTTACATATAAAGAAATTAATTTTGGTATCTAACTGCTTAACTCGAAAAGATTTTTTTCTATTTGTGAACAATCTTTTAAGAATATTAGGAGTCATACGACATGAGAGTATGAAATGATGCTATAAAGAAATCGCGGGAGTTCATTATACATGTATTATTATTACATGAAATAACGATGAAAGAGAAATGGAGATGGCTTAAAATTTTCCTTCGCCACACTTCTGGAAGAGTACGCGATAGTGTCAGCTGAGGCTTCATGAGACAGCGTAAATACACGAGAGATTTTAAACAAAATTTAATATAAATGCTCAGTGTTATAATGCAACTATCATACTGGCAGAGGAAACTTTGCTTATGGTGGACTCTTGCTTAAGTGTAGAAGTATGTAAAAGGATTATTTGGCCCGGTGTGTACCTCCGGACCCTATATCATAACACTCAAGGTATTCAGTAAATTGCACCGGCGACAAGGTATGATACGTTACGAGACATTTGAAAAGAAAGCAAAAGATATATCTATCCTAAATCAGCTATGAAATGAAAAAAAACTGCAATTAATAAAGGGGACCCACCGGTTAGTACTACAGTATGGGGCCAGTGTTGCCGAAGTGCGGAATTTTCGTCTGCTATGCGGAATAAAATGTCTACGGGGGAGCTATCCAAGTTTGTATGCCGATGCGGATTCCACATCTGCATTTTCAGCAGCAATTTCTTCACGGCGCATTCATGTAAATTTATTATATACAAATTGCAATATTTGTTTACTTTTAAACAATTTCTCATTCAAATACATTATTATAAAAGATAAGACTCTTATCAGAATATGACGGTGATATGATTAATGTACATAAATCTGTTAATATATTATAAAATTATTTCCTATATGATTTAATGAGTTATGTACTGATACATAAACGCTGTTATGCTTATCTGTAAATATATCTGGGACAAATAAGAATGGAAAAAATAATACTTCTCATATATATATATATATATATATATATATATATATATATATATATAGTATGTATGTATGTATATGTATACAGCATGTATATAAATATATATGTATAAAATGTATAAATAGTAAATATATATATATATATATGAATGTATATATGTGTTGTATGAATATATATGTATGTATATATAGTATACATATATGTATGTATATATGTGTATAAGTATATATGCATATATACATTTATATGAATATGTATATATATATATATACGTATACAAATATGTGAATACTTCAGGGGTTACCATGATACATCAGTAGAAGGCCATAGTTTATTAAAAACGTTTTGCACACAATTCTCGGTGCATCATCAGTCTGTGAATAATAAAAGTAAATACATTATAAAAGGGGATTCACAAAATTACAAGGTAATTAAAAATTAATGGTTCAAAAAGAAAAGCAGAAGTTAAAAGTTAGAAAATTCTTTAAAACGCTGTAAGAAGAGAGAGAGAACTAAGACACCAACCATCCAAGGCTAAAGACGAAGAAGGAATAGCAAAACCTGACATCCCAAACAAAAGGTCAGTTATGCCAAATACAGAGGTGAAGCCGTGGTGTTATTGTTCAAAGAGGGAACTAGCCTTTTAATAAGTAATGACTCCAGAGTATTTAGATGATCTGGGTCCTTTGTATATCCAATAATAGAGAAGTGCTGTTTCAAGACCTCTATTTTAGACATAGCAGCACGAATCTTAATGTTAGAAAACTCTGGTTGTTTAATTCTCTGGCCTGTACGAAAACTGAAATCCATGTGGCTGCAATATCTCACTTGCAATAGCCTACGAGAAGATTACTTATTAAAAGGCTAGTTCCCTCTTTGAACAATAACACCACGGCTTCACCTCTGTATTTGGCATAACTGACTTTTTGTTTGGGACGTCAGGTTTTGCTATTCCTTCTTCGTCTTTAGTCTTGGATGGTTGGTGTCTTAGTTCTCTCTCTCTTCTTACATTGTTTTAAAGAATCTTTTAACTATTAACTTCTGCTTTTCTATTTAAACCATTGATTTTTAATTACCTTGTAATTTTGTGAACTTTTATAATGTATTTACTTTCATCGTTCACAGACTGATGATGCACCGAGAATTGTGTGTGAAACGTTTTTAATAAACTATGGCCTTCTACTGATGTATTATGGTACATATATATATATATATATATATATATATATATTATATATATATTATATAATCATAGATATATATTTATATATATATATATTTATATATTATCATATATATATATATATATATATATATATATATATACAGGTATATATATATATATATATATATATATATATATATATTATATATACATACATCATACATATATATGTACATATACATATATGTATATATAAGTACATGTGATATATATGTATGTATATGTACATATGTATGTATATATATGTATATATATGTTTATATGTATATTATATGCATGTATGTATATATATGTTTATATGTATATTATATGCATGTATGTATATATTATATATATATAATATATATATATATATATAGATGTATAATATATATATATATATATATATATATATATATATATATATATATATATATATTAGTAATGTACCTTAAGTATAACGAAATTTATATAAATCGTTCAAATCCCTACGTGCGAAGTTCATGATCATCATATCCTACGAATAGGTGCAGTAAACCAGTGATCAATTACCTCCACAATCTCCTATGGGCATACAGTTTTTATCGCTAGTAGGTAGTACGCTAAACAAGTGCGATACTCAGTGTTTTCAACGAAGGATTTTCAATGCCAGAATTCTCGCTTTTAATTAATTTGCTATGTACAAAGGTAATGTCCAGAGTTTCAAAAATATATCTTTGGGGCTCACGTTTCATAGACAATGAAACTTCTAATATTATATATACCTGCATGTCTGCAAAACTCATAAGATCAAATGGCAACCATAATTATGCGGACTAAGTATTCTATCTTCCCAGATCGCCAATCCATTATCATGTCATCTATGACATTTATGTTGAAGTAAAATTAGTAGTGCACATTATTCAATCTATAGTAGATTCACATCAGCCGTGCATTTGATGTCTAGGCCAGTCCCTTATGACGCTCCTGATAGGCTGTTGATAAGCCAATGACAGGGCTGGAGTGTTCACATGGGCAGGATGTATGTTCCACTTCTCCTGAGGGATGCTTTAGAAAGGCGTATCCCTCATGAGAGGTAGAACATACATCCTGCCTGTGTGAACTCTTGAGAGAGACTGAGAGCTTCTAGCCCCGTGATTGGCTTATCAACAGCCAATCAGGAGCATCGTAAGGGACTGGCCTAGACATCAGATGATTTACACCAATATTTGATCCAGGACCCAGGACAAATTAAAACTTTTTCCCTGTCGAAAATAAGGATAAATCAGACTCCTCCGCCTTTTCAACTGGAGAACATCCTATATCTTCTTAATTGGTTGAACTTGAACACCTACTTTTTCCGGTCCCACCCTTGGTCAAATCCTAGTGGGTGCCGGGATCCATCGTAACCACCCACTTGATGGGTCAAGGTTCAACACTTACAACTTGCCTCATCACATTTTCTTGTGTTAAAGGCGCTAGTTTTATGGGTCTCACTTTTCAAACATCCTATTTTGCGTTCAGTTTCTACCTCTCTCTCTACCTCTCCTTCACCTTCATCTACCATAACTATACTAGTAGATTTTCCTAGCAAATATATTCCCTACATAACTATTTCTACAGACTTCTGCATTCTTAACAATGCGAGTTTGTATGATTATGAAATGTGCCAGCATTTTCTTGTTTTTGTTTTGTTTAGTGGTCTCAAGATAAAATTAATTAGATAATTAAATATCTTAATTATGGATTATTGTTTCTCAATTGATGAAAACTACTGCACTAGGTAAAAAAAAAGTGCTCTCAAGTTCAAAACAAATGTAACCGTCGTTTCTCTCTCTCTCTCTCTGGTAGAGAAGACGGTTCAGTGTTATACTAAATAACAGGTACTGGAATTGTAGGTGGATGCATTCCATAGCGATAGAAATGATATCCAATATAGGTAGGTAGGTTACTCGGTTGTATGAACAGATTTACAGGGTGTTTCGAAATTAAAGGCACCCCCCCCCCCCTACGGCATAAACTAAAATTGATATGGAGGAAAACAATAGTAATTCAGAACAGGTATTTATCTAAGCTTCTCTTTGAGTATTTGATATTTGTGTGGCCTCCATCTGCCTGTACTACAGCCTGCATTCTTGAGGGGTATGATTTCAGTAAATCGCAAAAAAGCTGAGACTCAAACTCCATTTCCCTGAGCACTTCCGTCACCTCTCTTCGCAGGTCGTCGAGGCTTGGTATACCATCATAGTTCACTGTGCGCACTTCAACACGATCCTTTAAGATACTACCAATGTTTTCACACACATTAAGGTCGGGGGAGTTACCTGGAAATTCACTTGACGAAAAGAAATCAATACCACTGTTTCAAAGCAGCTCCTGTGTCTGAAGAGCCTTGAAACATGGTGCCTTATAATGGAAAAATGTGATTTCTTCAACAGATAACACATTTTCAGAATCTTTGAGGAAAGAAAATACTCCACCAGTAAGCACAGTTTCTCTGAAGTATTTGCCATTCCATGACTGTCCTTTTTCTTTGATAATCCACATTAACCATTTGGCTGTGAAACAGAGAAAAATTCCAAAACATTAAAGAAATTTCACAACTTGGCGATAGCGCACGTCATCGCTGATATCATCCAACTTTGCAGCCAGCCAAATGATGTCATTTTTATGATTTGGCTTCCTGACTGTGTAAATGAAGAATTCATCTGATGAGGCAACATGGAGAAAGTCAGCTTCATCCCAATCTTTAAGAAATGAACCACAAAACCATGCACGGTCTTCTCTCTGTTGCTAAGTGATGTTGGGCTTGCTGATAACATGAAATGCCTTGATACCAGATTTTTTCAACTCATGATATGCAGCACTATAACTTCTCTTCTTTCCCCTTTTTGTTTCTAGTTCAAGCGCCAATTTGCTTAAAGACTTTCTTGGTCTACCCAATGCCTCAGCTATGACGTCTTTTGACTCCTGAGAAAGGACTTCAGCCCTTACAAGATTCTCACTCTTTTCGCGATGATTCATATGGATTTTTGTTCCAGTTTCTTTTAACAAAGGATTCATCTCTTTTAATGTATTTAGCTATCCAGGTACATGAAATGAAGGATGCGCCAGTATCCCTGGCCTCTCTGAAGGTTATAGCCCGGATTCGGTCAATCCATCTGATTTCCTCCAAGTTGTTAGCCATGGCTGTATCTAACTCCGTCACTTAGTCTGAAAATACAAGAAATGTAAAATGAAAAATGACATAATAGAAACTTAAGATAATGTACTTGGAGATAGCCTATAGCAGAAAACTTCATAACTTTCCATTTGTTCTGTGGAGTTGGGGGGGGGGGGGGGGGTTGGGGGGGGGGGGGGGGGGGGGGGGGGGGGGGGGCTCTAATTTCGAAACACCCGGTAGTATACTACAAATTAATTAGTCAATGAATGAACACTTGAAAATGGAATTCAAATTTTCACCATCTCTATGAAATTTTCAGTTTTAAAACAATTTTATGATATAGTGTGGTTACACAGTACTGTAGGAGTGCTGCATATTTTATTGGAATACAACATTCTTTAAAACTACTGTGATTCAAATTGACCGTCCGTCACAGAATTGTACAAAGAATTTCCAGTCACATAACATGGATTCCCTGGAAAATGACTTTGTGGTTAATCAAAGGTGTGTTTACTTTTGTTCTGTTACTGAACTGAGACTGAATTTACATTCCAGGTGATTAATGGTCGCTGAACCGCATTCATTCAAAACAATTCTTATTATTTCTATGTTCTAAAAAAATAAAATAATTGTGAATTGCATATTTACATCCCATTTTTAATGTGTTACAAGGAGTCTCAAATATTTCCGACGTTCAGATAGCTGCCTGCATATTATATTAAACATATACACAACATCTTATTAAGGTTGCGTTCACACCAAACGCTTCGCGTCGAGTCGCGCTGATTCATGGGTAGTGTCATTTTCGCCTTAAAAATAGGAATAGGGATGTTAGTGTTTTCTACTTTGTTTTCATATTGCATTTCAGTTTACGAACGCGAGTTGTGTTCTAATAAAATTGTACTCCTTTATATCTTTTTCACTTTTAAGTAGGACAAAATGTAATATAATTAAATTTCAGTTCATCTTTTCTTTGTATCCATATGATATACATTTAAAATCTTAAAACTTAACTATAGTTTTTGAAAATGTTTATGGTTGAGTAGTTAATTATTATATATATAGAAATATATATATTATATATATAGTATAATAATCTATATATATATATAATATATATATATATATATATATATATATATATATATATATGATATATATCTATCCTATATATATATATATTTTCTCTTGATGTTTCAGCTAATTCGTTTAGAATTGTATTTTTTAATTAGTTATCCTGTAAAATTCAATAAAAATTAAACTTGCCTTAGAAAAATGGCCATTTTCCCCCTAAGTTGCAATTGCCCGCCTGTAGGTAGTATTGTTTTTCATATAGACAAAAAAGTAAATAAAGGAAAATCCCCAAATTTATTTTCACAGATAAGATTAAAAAAAATCCCGCATGGGGAGAGAGAGAGAGAGAGAGAGAGAGAGAGAGAGAGAGAGAGAGATATCAGAAAATGAAGATACGTACTGCAAAAAATCCCTGAGAGTGAGAGAGGGATTTCGGCAATTTATAACACCAAGAGACAAGGCAGAGTTAGAAAAATGTTTTGAATATTTCCTGCTATATTTTGATAAATCGAAATATCTCTCGTGGAATTTAGAAAATCAACGAAAAATCGAGAGGGAATGAGAGTATGTGAACTGGGTATGTCCAGATATTGTTCGAAAAACGGAGAGAAGTCTAACGCAGGAATGGTCACCTTGTTTTACTGTGGCTGTCTATTCAATGGTGAGGTTCTTCCTGACTTCTGTTGATGGAGTTGAACAGCCCAAGGTGAAGGAACTGAAGGAGAGAATAGCGGCTTGGCAAGACACCATCCGGTGCCAGGAGAGAGCAGCAGGTGAACTTGGATAGGATAATTCTTCAGCTGCAACAGAGTCTCGACAACAATGAAGAGATTCAGAAGGCGGTCTTAAGGGAAGAACACACTCGTGTAATCCAGATCACTCAGGAAGGTGTTGCAACAACAGGCTTGGCAAGAAAGAGCCTACTCTCTCGAAGCTGACACGTTGTTCCTGAAGAGGGAGAACGACCAAGAAAAGAGGGAAAATCGGCAGCTGGAAGACAAGATCCTCAAGATCACAGATGAAAATCAGCAGCTGATGGAAAAGACAAAGGAAATTGGGGAGAGAAACGATGCCCTATGTGAGAGGATAAGGGAACTAACAGTGCGGTTGGCAGAGGCAAACAGCCAGGATGAGAGGCAAGAGGAACTCGTACGACAGAAGGAGAAAGACCCGCAGTTAAAAAGCGAAGAAGCGGCGCGGATGGCAAGGCTCATCCAGGAACAAAAGGACACGACCGAAAAGCGCGAATCCGGCAGGAAAGACGTCGAGGTCAGGTTCGAGCTCCTACAGAAGGAAGTGGAAGACCTCAGGAACGAAAAGTGTGGACTCCAGTGTAAAGTTGAGGCTGACATGCCTTCTAGAGAAAGGAAATTGTAGCTGGAGAGGAAGACCGGTGTCCAGGGCGAACAGAATGAAAAGCTGGAAGATGAGGTTGGACAGCTGCGAGGAGCGAAGGAGAAATTGGTTTACAACCTGAAGAACCTACAGGGGAAAAAACAGACGCCTGGAGAAAGACAACTGGAAACTAAAGGAGCAGCTGTTCATCTTCAAGGAATGGCGCAATCTCCAAGGAATGACGCGATCTTCAAGGAATGTTTGTTGTATGGAAAGTTTAATGTTTATTTGTAATAAGTTTGCTTTGTTGAACCTTGAAGGAAGTTGAAGTTGCAGGGAAATAAATATGCTAAAAAGTTTTCTTAAGAGTTTGATTGATTCCTAAAAGGGAAAGGAAGATGGGAGGATTGAAGAAAGCGTGAGGACAATGACAGGATTAGTGGAGTGCCAGGAGAAGAAGCATAGGATTCAGAGAAGCCCATGGAGAACTGAAAGGATTCAGAGAAGCCCCAGGAGAACTGAAAGGATACAGAGAAGCTCCAGGAGAACTGAAAGGATTCAGAGAAGCCCCAGGAGAACTGAAAGGATTCAGAGAAGCCCCAAGAGATCTGAAAGGATTCAGAGAAGCCTCAGGAGAACTGAAAGGATTCAGAGAAGCCCCAAACCTCTGGAGAACTGAAAGGATTCAGAGAAGCCCCAGGAAAATTGGAAGGAGTCAGTTGCATATTCTGGTTCTAAGACTAGGCAAAGGTGTTGTCTTTGACGGGACAGGCGGGCGAGGCCCGCCATGCGTCACGGGATAGGTGGGTGGGGCCCACCATACGTCCCGGATGGGCTGGTGGGGCTCGCCACGCATCCCGGGACTGGCGGGTGGGGCCTGCCATGCGTCCCATGACATGAGGGCGGGGCCCGCCACGTGTCCTGGGACGGGGCGGGTGGAGCCCACAATGCGTCCTATGACGAGCGGGCGGGGCTCGCCATGTGTCCCGGGACAGGCAGGTGGGCGAGGCCTGCCACGTGTCCCGGGATGGGCGGGCGGGCGGGCGAGGCCTGCCGCGTGTCCCGGAACGGGCAGGCCGGGCCCACCTTGTGTTGCGGGATGGGCAGGTGGGGCCCCCCACATGTCACGGGACGAGGGTGGGAGACCCACCATGCGTCCCGAGATGGGTGGGTGGGGTCCGCCATGTGTCCGGGGATGGGCAGGCGAGGCCTGCCAGGCGTCCCGGGACAGGCAGGTGAGGCCCGCCACGTGTCCTGGGACACGCAGGCAAGGCCCGCCATGTGGCCTGGGATGGGCGGGCGATGCCCGTCACGTGTCCCGGGACAGGCGGGCGATGCCCGTCATGTGTCTTGGGACAGGCGGGTGACGCCTGCCATGTATCTCAGGACAGGTGGGCGTTGCCCGCCATGTGTCTCGGGATGGGCGGGCAACGCCCTCCATGTGTCTCAGGACAGGCGGGCGATGCCCGCAATGTGTCTCAGGACGGACGGGCAGGGCCCACCACGGGTCCTGGGATGAGCGGGCGAGACCCGCCACAGGTCCTGGGACAGGCAGGTGAGGCCCCCCATGCATCCCGGGATGGGCGGGCGGGGCCCGCTACGCGTCCAGGGATGGGCGGGTGTGGCCCGCCAAGCATCCCGGGATGGGCAGGTGTGGCCCGCCAAACGTCCTGGGACGGCCTTGCAAGGCCCCTCACGTGTACCGGGACGGGTGGGCGAGGCCCGACAAGTGTCCCAGGACGGGGGGGTGAGGCCTGCCACGTGTCCCGGGATGGGTGGGCGAGGCCTGCCACGTGTCCCGGGGCGGGCGGGCAAGGCCCGCTACGTGTCCCGGGACGGGCGGGCAGAGCCCGCTATGCGTCCCGGGATGGGTGGGCTGGGCCCGCCAAGTGACCCGGGACAGTCGGGCGAGGTGCGCTTAGTGTCCTGCGACAGGCTGGCGTAGCCTGCCACATGTCCCGGGACGGGTGGGTGAGGCCTGCCACGTGTCCTGGGACGTTTGAGATGGCCTTTGTCCAAAACGTAAGGGTAAAAAAAGAGGAAATATAGGAAAATGGGGAGCTTCTGGCTTACCTTAGATAATTGTTAAAGGGAATGCAAGGTCGCCATTGAAAACTCAGAGGATTAATCTAATTCTTTGTAGAATTAAAAAAAACTTATGATCTTTGACAGGAGTAAATAATTATACATTTATATGATTCTGGATGACTTATACTATTCCCCAATCCCCGCCCCCCCACAAGCCCCAGCCCCCGCCTCCACCGCCCTTTATTTGGGATAAAGAGCCGGTATGAACCATAGATCTCTCTGTATATCTATGGTATGGGCAATTATATAAGTGCTTTTTCCAAAGAAAGTACACTTGATGCACCTTCAGTAGCCAATAAATGAAACAAATTCGTTATATCCCCTACGAACGTTAACTGATACTGAACTGACCCTTTTTTTTTTATACGTATAGGTAAACCATAAGCTAAAAAAGATCTGTATACAGGACATTTTTCAAACAATTTCTAGTAGTACGTGCGAATTACATTTCCAAATAATACGAATTGCTCTACGCACTTTGGATTTATTTTACGAAGTGACACATATTTATTACCTCCCTCCAAACTATTATAATGGATTCACATCTGACGTGCTTTAGTCATGTCTTCAATGGATGACAGTGCTAAAGGGACGGCATGTCTGCTGTTCCGTGCGAATTGCATTTCCAAATAATGCGAAGATTTCTAAGCACTTTGGATTTATTTTAACTAAATTATACATATTTATTAAGTCCCCTCCAAACTATAATGCATTCACGTCTGATGGGACATCAGTCATGTCTTTTTTAATGAGTGGATGACGTGCTAGAGGCACGGCGTGACGTCACCCGGGAAAGTGGAAACAAATCAAGATCCTCCACCTCGGTATCAATGTTGCCGAAGTGCGGAATTTTCGTCTGCTATCCAAGTTTGTATGCCGATGCGGATTCCACATCTGCATTTTCAGTAGCAATTTCTTCATGGCGCATTCATGTAAATTTATCATATACAAATTACAATATTTTACTTTTAAAAAATTTCTCATTCATATACAATATTATAAAAGATAAGACTTATCAGAATATGACGGTGGTATGATTAATGTACATCAATCTGTTAATATATTATAAAATTATTTCCTGTATGATTTAATGAGTTATATACTGCTACATAAATGCTGTTATGCTTATTACAAACTTATCTGTAAATTTATCTGGGACAAATAAGAAAGGAAAAAATAATACTTCTCATATGTATATATATATCTTATATATATATTAATACTCTATATTATACTATATAGATATATATATAATATTATATATATATATAATAGGTATATGTATATAGTATGTAATGTTTGTATAATATATGTATGTATAATATATACATATATTATATATAATATATATATATATATATATATATATATATATATATAGAAGACTAGTAAGGGGGCTCAAGCCCTACAGATATCACAGAAACTGACCAAATTGCCGTTCCGTAATAATGCATTTTATCTAAGAAAACAACTGTCAGCTCTAGCCCATCAAACCTACAAAATAATCTAAAAACCAGATGGGCTCCTTTCCTCAAGAAAGGGGATCTCCTAATCTTGAAAGAATTAGCTAAAGACCAGGGCATTATCATTTTGCATCCTGATAAAGGTAAGGGAACGGTAATCTTAGATAAACTCGATTATGTGACGAAAATGTGTTCGATACTCGACGACACCACCAAATTTCAGAACTTGCGAACTCCTAACCTTCAGAATATTATTAAAGTAGAGGACAGGATCAACAGATTTCTGAGACTTCTTAAAAATAAAAACATTATTGATGAGATTACTTTTCAGAATTTATATGTTACTGGGGCCACTTATGGGATTATGTATGGTCTCCCGAAAATCCACAAGGAGGGCGTCCCACTTAGACCAATTCTATCTTCACTTAACACCCCTAATTATAACCTTGCCAAGTACCTTGTTCCTCTCCTAGAACCACTCGCCCATAGTACCCATAACGTGAAAAACACATCTGATTTTAAAAAAGATATTTTAAAGCAAGATTCTGATCTCTTCATGGTAAGTTTTGATGTTGAGTCCTTATTAACCATGTATTCCAGTTTGAGAAAATATCGAAATTATTTTAGATAAACCTTTTCCTCTGTCTGACTCTATTTTTAAAGGTTTTACTCGTCCGTTATTTAAGCAACTTTTAGAATTGGCCATGCAGGATACGACTTTTTTTTTAAAGACTTGTTTTACGCAAATTGAAGGGATGGCGATGGGCAGCCCACTTGGTCCCACCTTCGCCAATATTTTTTGAACTCCCTGGAGGAGACCATCTTTGACAGTTGCCCCCTCAACATTTGCCCCCTATTTTACAGAAGGTACGTGGATGACACGTTTGCATTGTTTAGGTTTGATTTTAATGCTGAAGCTTTTTTAGAATTTATTAACTCTCAACATCCTAATATTAAGTTCACCATAGAGAAAGAATCCCATAACTCCCTGACATTTTTAGATTTACGTGTTTCCAGAGACAATAATAGCTTTCATACAGGAATTTACAGAGTACATTCACAGGCTTAGGGACAAATTTCTATAGCTCATGTAATTCTAATTTTAAATTAAATGCATTCTCCACCCTCCTTCATAGAGCCTTTGTCCTCACTTCCAGTTGGGTCTCTTTCCACAACGAAATGGATTTTTTTTAGTAAACTTTTTTAACAACTGTTTCCCGTCAGTGCACTTTTATAGAACTCTCAATAAATTTTTAAACATGAAAATGAACCCCCTACCTCCTATACATATCGTTCCCAAGTTAATCATCTATGCTAAGTTCCCGTTCCTCCATGACAATTCCTTCAAAAAGAAAGTTATACAATTTATTAACAATGAATTACCAGCCTTGAACCTCATATTAATTCCGAAAAATCCCCTAACCATCCGATCTCTTTTCAGAGCCAAAGACGGATTAAGCCAGCCTTTGACGTCCAACATAGTTTATAAATACACTTGTCCCAGATGTTGGATGCACGAAGAGGCTGCTACAAGTCCGTTTCTGCGCACACAAAGGAGTCAGTTTCCGAACAGGACGCAAACTATCCAATCCTGAGCTATCTAGCATCCGTAACCACACTATTACCTGTCGCTCCCGCTTGGACATCGATGATTTTAAAATTATTGGATCAGCCAATAAAGAAGATGAACTTTTAACACTGGAATCCATTTTAATCAAAACCAATGTACCGAATTTAAATGCCCAGTCCTCGTCAGTTCAGTTGTTTATAGCCTAACCACTTGTTTGTTTACTTAAGTTCGGTCTCTCGTTTTTTGTATAGTTTTGTGTGTGTGGGTGTTTTTTTATTTTTTCTTTCTTCCCGGTCTGTGACCTGTCCTTCAGCCACCTTCTATTTTTTACTCTGGTAGGTTGTCTCTCCAACCTAATTTTGTTGTATAGTAATTTTTTACATTTTAAATGTTTTAGTGTCCAATTTTAAATATTATCCCGTGTTTTATCAGTGACGAGTCTTATATGATTGTATTTTTATCAATTCCCAGCCTTGAAAATGCATCGAAGCGATGTGAAACGTCGACAATAAGTTATGTATGCTGAGACATGCCTTTACCTCTCCGCCTTGTGATATATATATATATATATATATATATATATATATATATATATATATAATACACATATATATATACAGTATACAGTGCATGTATAGAAATATATGTAAATATAATGTTTATAAATATGTATATATAGATACACACACACACACACACACACACACACACACATATATATATATATATATATATATATATATATATATATATATATATATATATATGTGTATATTTATACATATATATATATATGTATAGTATACATATATGTGTATATGTATATATATATATATAATATACATAGACACGTATATATATATACATACATATATGTATATGTATATATATATATATATATATATATATATATATATATATATACGTACATATATATATATGTGTGTGTGTGTATGTGTGTGTATATTTGCATGCATGTATGTATGTATATTATATATATATATATATATATATATATATATATATATAGTACATATATATTAGTAATGTACCTTAAGTATACCGAAATTTATATAAAATCGTTTGAATCCCTACGTGCGAAGTTCATGATCATCATATCATACGAATAGGTGCAGTAAACATGTGATCAATTACCTCCACAATCTCCTATGGGCACAGTTTTTATCGCTAGTAGGTGGTATACTGAACAAGTGCGATACTCAGTGTTTTCAACGAAGGATTTTCAGTGCCAGAATTCTCGTTTTTAATTAATTTGTTATGTACAAAGGTAACGTCCAGAGTTTCAAAAGTATATCTTTGGAGCTCACGTTTCATTGACAATGAAACTTCTAATATTAGAGTATATACTTGTATCTCTGCAAAACTCGTAAAGATCAAGTGGCAACCATAATTATGCGGACTAAGTATTCTATCTTCCCAGATCGCTAATCCATTATCATGAATATGAGTTCATTGTTTTTTATCCCGTTCGATACTTTATAGTGACCATATAAATGAAGAAAACATGAGTGGTCGCAAATCGCGTGATTATATATATCGATTTTTCCCCCCAGAAAACTGCTATTTTCCAAAGAAGAAACTGAAGTTGAAATTTGTGAAACTCAGGACGACAATGAATTAGTGGATTCATATGATTCGCATGATTACATATTTAAAAGTCTTTTTTTTCCGAAGATTACTCATCTTCAGACGAAGCTGATGATGAAAAAAAAAAGTGAAAATGAGCAAGACAATAGTGTTGTTATATTATGTGACACGCAGCCTTAAGATGTTAATAATGATGACGAGGAACAGTGCATGATTATAATCGTCAGATCGTGATGAACACATCAATGCAGACAATAGTGTTATAATACGTGACACAGCCTAAAAATGTTAATAATAATGCCGAGGAACAGTGCATAATTATATGGTCAAATAGTGACGAACACATCGATTCAGATATTACACATATCAGTGACAGACTCGGATGAAACATTGTTCACAATTAGAAAATTAAATAATTTAGTTTACCGAGTAAGGTGAGAATTTCGTTTTCTTTGTTTTCGTATAGTAGGCCAAAAGTAAACAAGCATCGCTTGAAAAACGTAACTATAAGCCTAAGCGCTTGCGGAAACTTTATGCGGATACAACGGCAACACTGAATGGGGCCAGAAGAGGTACCTTCCAAAAATATACAACGATGATGATCATCTTGCCTCACTATCCTTAGGGCACGTACCAGTAAATCGAAAGTTAAGCCATAACAACCTGCATAGGCCTAAGGGCAAAGGCAAGCTACATATTACAGAGTTGTTGTAGAGAAGTTCTATTATGCCCAATGGACCGTTGGGGGTCCAGAAAGGAGGCGATGCTGTAACCACTTTCCGGCCACCGGGGTAGGTCAAGCACAGCATTCTATAATGGGTTCGGTTAGGGACAGGGTAGGCTAGGAAGCATCCCTGTTAAGTATGTACTGATCTGCTAGTAATACAGAACTTTCCTTGACGTTGCCTGCTAAAGTAATTTTCAGTGCTAACTAACAACAATTAACGTGTACTGATTAATGTGATACAAGTATTGTCAACATTGAAGAGAACCTGTGCATTGGCCTATTAGCTATGGAACCGACAGCCGGTTTCCGACTCCGAGTTTCCAAAGCTATGTATCCGACATTTAGGTAAGTGTTTTTGTTATTGCACCGGGAGCTTCTCATATGCATGCGCGTGTATTTAGTCGGATCCATTAACAGAGAAAACGATTAACCAGATTACGACTTATAAGGTAACAACACCAGGCCATTCCCCCCCTACTCCATAGCTAATACGGCAAAATTGTGACCAGCAAATACCTCTATTACGTTAGATAACACAAGTTCTCGCGGTAACACTAATTGACGGATACATAGCTTTGGAAAGTCGGAAACCAACCATCGGTTCCATAGCCACGGCGTATGGTAAATGAACTAGTAACCTCCTAGGACGGTAATAAATCATAGCAGCCTATACCTAATAGGATAGCCTAGAAAAGTCATAATCTAAAGTGCTTCTCTCCTCCTTCCCACTAACATTTTTGAATTATTGTCTGAACTCCAATAACTATTCAAAAGAAAATTTTTTTTTTTTTTTTGACAAGCGAAAGTTTCAGGGACAAGTTGAGACACACACACACAAGAACAATACAGTATTCTAACAACAGCTGGTAAAAAGACCATATTTCTCCTAAATAGGATGTCTCATATTGTATACATATGTGTATTACAATGTTAGCATTTACTGTATTTTCTTTTCAGATAATTAAAATGCTATTTTGTTACAGTGCACAATAAATTGGAGTAGATGCATGCCATGAGATCAGGTAATTAGTAAAGTAAATAAGAATGACTTCCAGAGTTGAATATTACCTGGTTTGAAACAAGTGACAAAGCACCATATATTTCACCTCAAGTTAAGTGTAAAATATTGAAGTGTATGGTGTTCAAAAATACATTTATGACAAAAACAATAAGGGAATTTATGGTGCATAACAAATGTAAACCGTGTTGTCAGGAAAATAATCACATACAGAGTCTGAATCAAATTCAGCTTACCATATCAAAGGTAATAACCTTTATGTGCAAATGTTAATTCAGATTAATTGAAATTCAAGGTAAAAGAAACCTATAACTCCGTGATATCATTTAGCAAAACATCCCATTGGCAGTCCATACATTTCTTTAAATAAAAATGACGCATACTAAACAAGCCAAATCTCCAGTGGGAAGCAGAATAAAGGCTTAAGGGGTGTCTTTTAGAGGACAGAGAAGGAGCTGAATGATAGTCACTGGTTAACTCTCGAAGTTACTGTAGTACAGAGATGTGAAGTCCGATTCTCTCCTTCATTTGGAATGACTCGGGTATCAAATTTTTTTTTTTTATTAATATGAACATATTTCCATTAAAAATGTAGTTTCACTTCAGAACTATATAGTGAAGATTCTGCATTATTATGATGAGAAAATTCTTTTCTTGCCATATATCTTGGGGGACAAAAATGTATGAATAAAAAGTGAAAAAAAATGAGCAAGAAGACATATTTCTTTACTAATAGAGAGATGGAAGGAGATTCTGTGCAAGTCAAGAGATGTACATTAATCACTGAAAAAGTATTTAAATAGAAAATGCTTCTTGCAAGCAGTACCTTTTACAATGTAAACTTTTAATTACCATGATATCTACGCAACAAACTTGTCAGTTTTGGGCATCCAATTTGTACAAACAATGTTCATTACACAGTTTATCTAAATCACAGCTAATAGAGGGACAATGAAACCAACACCATTCTACTGTAACACATTTATTACAGAGACTTGGTTACATCAGCATTAGTATTATTGTGCGCCACCAAGCTCACACAGATAGCACCGTCCTCACAGCATCACTCCACGAGATATATTACATGAGATATTGTGATGCAACTTTCCAATTGTTGGTACATTAGGCAAGTGGTTCCCAGCCTCTCTTAGATTTCAGTACTGCTCAAGAGTACATTTATTTAGTGCTATTTCATGTACTGTGTACCACCTGTGTGCTATTCTTTAACCTTGTCAGCTAATATCAAGTCTCCTTTGGAAGGTTGCTATGCATCACTAGTGATACTAGGACGTGGCATACATTTAGCCAAAGGTTGGGAACCACTTCAACAGACAGTCAAAATTCTATACAATGCTCAGGTGTTCTTTAAATCTCGTTGAGTCTCTGACTAATGTCCAAAATTGTTGGGCTTCACCACAATGGATGTTTATCGCCTGAATAACCGTATTACATGATTCACAGGTCACTATCCTACCAGTAAATGAGCCAAGACTACTGATAAACACTGTATTAACAATTTTAAATTTAAATCTAATCTTTCAGGTGGATAAAATACTTTGGATTTTTTCAGACATAAACTCTTTGCTATATAAACAACAGATTTTCCAGCTACTTTAATTTCAGAAAATGTAAACAAAATGTAAACAACAGTTTAACTTGGAAAGATACCAGATCACATCTATGACCATATCATCAAGAATACTCAGTTCTATAAAAGACAGACATTAACTCTAGTTCACTACTAATGACAGCAATCCTTTCAAAACCCAAGAATAAACAAACGAAAGTTGTGGTGAATCTATAACTGTTCTGTACCTCTATAACACACTATTGTCAAATTCAGATTTCCTAACACAAGGCATGTCATTGAAAACTTAAGATACTATGCATGAAACTGAAGACACAATGATAAATGAATGAACTGACATTAATAAAAATGAAAAATAGAGAGATATATGGAGACAATAGGAAACACTCCATTACTGGCAGGATTGTAATAATAATGACAATAATAGTAATGATAATTTAATTCACCTATTAGCCTAACAATTCAAACTGCCTTGTTGTGAAAAAAATAAAAACAAAGGAAGAGAATCGCACAGCGACAGAGCGGTGTTCAATAATCTTTACCACCCATCACAAAATGTATGATAAGTGATAACATTTTGTTATTAAGCAAGCTAGGTTTATTTCATTATATACATAAATATAAATCAGCTTATAAATGATAAAAGAACAAAGACTCATTTGTTCTGAATGGCACCGTTTCAAAGTCTTTTCAGAATGTTTGCAAATATTTTCCACATCAGTAGTAAATTTCACATCCTATACAGCTTTGCAAATTTTCAAGCTTTAAGGATGACAGATGACCAAACATATGCTGCTTCTTTTTGGACAAAGTAGCATTTACAAACCTTCCTGAAAGCACTCTGAGGTGGCCCATTCAACTCTAATCTAAGCATAATTGTCAAGAATATATCTATGCAAGAATATACTACAATATTAAGTTAGGGTAACGCTATTAAGGCAGCAGCATTGATGTTCGGTTACCTGACACCTCCACCTCCTGAAAAATGGCACTTTCTATTAGCCAGGAAATCGAACACTGCCAATGCAAGGTCACTTTACTACAAATCTACAGTCCAGCCCAAAGTTAGGTCATAGTTTTATAAGAAATAAAATTAAGGCAACAAAATAAAATACACTGGATTGGAGCAACATAAAAATATAATGTAAAGAAAATACAATCTGCTAAATTCCAGCAACAGCATGGGGCTAACTCTGAAACACCTGGTAGACACTCATTTTTGGAGTGTCTAACAGATGGCGTCATATTAGTACGGTGCTTTTTTCACGCATTTTTTTCCACGTTAGGCAATGATGGAGAAAACAGTGTCCTCGAAATCACAGTTTTGCACAGCTGTGATGTTGGCTCAACCATCATCTTGCGACATTAACTCAGAATGGAAGAGCCTCTACTTGGTAGAACTGAAGGTGGCAATTAATATTCAGTAAAATCTTATTCCAGTGCAACTGAAGGAAACAAAGAGACATCTTGTTTTCACATCCAAATAAATAAATAGATCAACTTTGCTTCTGATGTACTTATTTGCAAAACTAAGTGTGAGAAGGTCATAACAATGGCAGTGAAATCCATCAAAATATACATGAATATAGAAAGACACTATGATCAAAGGCATTGAAATTTGATATCAATTTATTGGACTGGATTTGTTTTTCTCTTGGCTGACAGCTCCTTTGAACAAACATATTTTTTGGCAATATAAAAAAACTTGTGCATCACCAATGACTCATATATATATTCTTCAGTTTTGTGATCAATCAACTAAGAAGTGTTAAAATTTCATGCTGAAATTGAAACAATTTACACATTTTCAATACATTACAAGAGGACCAAAAAGTCCCATATATTATCAAATAATGAGCTAGATTTTACGTTACCAACATTTGCAAGTTACGTCAATGAGATAACAAATGTCTGTCATAAAATTAGGGAAATAATGACTTTGCACCACGCATACATCATCTACTAGAGTCAAACAGCATACAATTCAAGATGTGCAAGTGGAATTTTCAATGCGTTCAATTTTTTAAAGATTTTAATTGTGGATGTAAACACAGATCCATAGAGAGAAAAACATGGAAACAGTATATAACGTACCTTTACTTTTTTTTAGAATTTTCCTAAAACCTACAAAAAAGTGTTTCAAGTCTCAAAGATCAATAAAACTACAGGCACTTATTTGCAGAGACTGAATATCAGAAGGTAGATTGTCTCCATGCTTACTTTTTGACGAGTAAATAAAAGATGTGACTATAAATACAATCTTGTTACCATCAACGTTGAATTGGAAATAAATTCAAACATATTGTATGGATCCATATGAGAAATTTGTTTATTTGTGTGATGATTAGTAGTTGCAGTAGGTTCTGGTGGCAGCGGTGGGATTGGGGCCATTTACATGAGCTTTTGCTTGGCGCAGTCGGGGCAGAGGATGTCTGCCCCGTCGGTAATGAAGCCCTTGCCCACCAGGGAGCCCTTGCACACGGCACAGATGAAGCAGTCATTGTGCCAGTGCCTGTCTTCGAAGGAGATGAAGCGGGTGCCGCCAATGCCTGCAAAATAACAATAATCATTTTGAATGTGCTCAAGAAAATGACACAAAATCATCCTTCCAAGCTATTTCCGAATAAAATCATAATTTTCCCGTAAATCACACATTTGTTAGCAGGATCCCAAAGCATATTTATCAAATAAATTACAGGAATGGATGAAAATAATCTCAACAACAGTTACGTTTCCACGTTTCCCGAGGTTAACTCAATGAATTCAGCCTCTGTCCAGTGAATCCCAAGATTGATATATTTCAATAGTTTCACACTGAATGCCAAAAGATGAAAATTCACATAATGAGGCTATCCTGGCATACATTGAAGGGTGCTTCAAATGCATAAAACAGACTTCTAAAACGCAGATTCCCAAAACTTTGGAAGGTGACCCGCACCCCAAAGGAATGCAAATGAAGTTGTGTTCTGATATCTCGAACTCCCTGAATCACCTCCATAGACAACGCCTCTCCAAGAACCACCTTTCCCTCTTACCAGTGATGGGCTTAGTGCAGGCTGTGCACCGCTTAGCGAAGAGCTCCCCGAAGCAGTCAGCGCAGTAGGGCTTGTCATCCCTGGAGGTGAAGCGTTGGCCGGCCAACGAAGTGTCACAGTGAGTGCAGGTGAAGCATTCCCTATGCCAGGGCTCACTCTTGTAGGTCACACCGCCTGAGGTGATGATCTGAAAGGATGATGAGTCTTAATACCATCCTCTTGCAAGGTAAGATGACGAGCTACATAGAGTCAATTTCCGAACTAAACATTCACCCTCAACTTTCCAACTGGTATTTTCTTCAGTCATAAAGGAAAGATCTTCATAAGGGTACAGACCTTGATTACTGATTCCACCCATGTGTTTGGCAAAAGTGGTAATTTCTTTATTCGTATCCGTTTATCTTTTGAAAACATGACTCCTTAAAAATAAACATAAAATGCAAAATATTCTAAGATAAGATACTACAGCTAAAATGACCAAAAATATGTAAAATAAAAGTGCAGTCAAAGCAAAATTAATGTGGAACAAATTAAGTACCATACAAGATAAAAACCAATATAATTCTAAATCATTTCGCGGTGAAGTACATCCACTTTTGTGTTAGCAATATTCCACAATGACTCTACACAGACAAAAATAAAAAGTAATCTTGGAAACTTATAAAAATTCGCAATAAGGTTATCCAAAATAAAGAAGCCACGATTCTTTTCTCATCTACTCATGATAACCGCCTTACAGGAAAACAGTAACGGAAATGTTTCGTTTCTAAGAGACATTAAATCAGTACAAAGTAATCCATCAGAAAACTAAAACCCAATTATGCATAAGAAGGAATGACAATGAACTACAAAGAGAAGAAAAATCTAGTCGCAGCTTAAAATCGAGAATCCTAAAAAACAATTATCGACCTCCAATTGAGCAAGGGAGGCAGGCAAGAAGAACGAGTAGTCGAGTGAAATTACCTTATTACACTTGACGCAGCGAGTGGCAAATTTATCCTCGTAGCAGGCGGCGCAGTAGATATCCTGGTCCCTGGGGATGAAACTCTTGGTCCCGATGGGAGTTTTGCACACGCAGCAGCAGAAGCACTTCTCATGCCACTGGCGGGCCTTGTATTCCATCTTCTTGTTGCCTGGTGGGAGAGTCCAAATATGCTAAAGAGACTTCCTTAACTGGGGATAATTCATACATCACAAAAAGCGTGATTATGTCAAATGCCCCCTCTTCTTTCCGAAAGAAATACAATGTAAAAGTAGTAAATTGTGAATTAGGAATAAATTAGGCTTAAAACTAAATAAAACATCAAAAGTTACTGGATATCATTTAAAGACATTTCTGCCATCATAAGGAATACTCTCAAAATAATCTCATTTTAACAAATTTCTCAAATTAATGACATTATGGTAACTATCAACATGACAAAAATGAAGATTAAAGGAGTCTAATGAAATATAATTTAAAGTTGGAATGTTACGATTACAAGTTGAGGCTTTCTTAAGTCTTAAAGAGGTTAAATAGCTGAAAAGAAAAACTAGTCCAATAGGTTGATCGATTATATTTTTACAATATATAAAGCCAAAAGTCCACTATTTCATTCAATAAAGTAACATTGGATAGTTATTTTACACAATATATATATATATATATATAAGTATATATATATATCTATATATATATATATAATAATATATATATATATATATAGTATAAAATATAAATATACAAAAAATAAAACAAAAAATTTAATACATATATACATATATATATATTATATAATATATATATATAATAATATTTAAAAAAATTAGAATATCGTTGAAAGGCTTATCCACACACAAACCAACTAATTCAACTCTCAACTTAAATGCCAACTCAATCAATTGTCCAATCATTGCCAAGTAAATTATATATATATATATATATATATATATATATATATATATATATATATATATTATATATGTATATATATATATATATATAACTGTCAAGGAAAATACGATGCAACAGATGGCAGGATGTTAACAAGTAGAGTAGAACTCACTTGAGAGAGAGAGAGAGAGAGAGACGCAATCACCGAGAAATAGCCTATAACCGCATGAAATAAATTGCAAAAGAAATGAGCCTCCTCTAAGGGATCGTACAATAGGTTCCCTCCCAATGGGATAAGATATCCTGAGAGAGAGAGAGAGAGAGAGAGAGAGAGAGAGAGAGAGAGAGAGAGAGAGAGAGAGAGAGAGGCCAACGGAGGAAGGGAATGTCATTAATAATGCAACGCAGCCACACCGCTCCTAAGGCAAATGATAACCACAGCGTCGTGACTAAGATATTCCAAAACAAGTCTCTTCAATTCTTTTATTCATTTTTTTTTTACCTTTCAATCATTCTCGTACCAAATGCTTTTTCAGGTTCTTTTTCTCTACTTTCATCTTTTCTCTGTCACAAAGACACCTCGGTAATAAACAAGACATTTCTCCAAACCATCCATCTTCATTCGTTTCTAGGAAAATTCATTCTCGCAGACCTTCCCCCGGTGTCTTTTCGCCCACCCCCAACCCCCCTCCATAACCCCAACTACCAAGGCGGCCTTGATCTATCTCTCTCTCTCCCAAATTGAAAGATCGATGAT
Organism: Macrobrachium nipponense; assembly: GCF_015104395.2. Classification (NCBI taxonomy): domain Eukaryota; kingdom Metazoa; phylum Arthropoda; class Malacostraca; order Decapoda; family Palaemonidae; genus Macrobrachium; species Macrobrachium nipponense. Next base: position 113,291,432 of record NC_061108.1, read on the forward strand.
GACAGATGATGATACATTATGGAGTCCAGCCTCGCTTTGCCATAAAACGGTCATACTTTCCGGAATATCGGTTAGAATTTCGGGAATGCAGGCTAACCTTGTGGAATGCAAATTGAAATGTGTAGGTTGTACTTTATGGAACACAATTCAAAACGTTCAATAACGGTTATTCAAGTTGAATGTATTTCGGTCAAACTTCCGAGATCAACATCGGTCGGCTTCCTCATAATGTAGGTCATACATACTATAAATATAGGTCAAAATTCAACGAGTGTCAAAGCTTACGAAATTTTAATCCAAATTTCATTGATATCGGATAAAAGAAACTAAGAACCAGTCACTTTTATAAATACCACACAAAAGTAATCCAGGTGAATACCTGATAAGCCTCCTTGTTCGCATAAAGTAAATGTTAATCAAACTCTTAAGCCATTATTATACGTATGATAAAGTTGCTGGAAAGACGTTAAATAGAGATTTTTCGTCGAATAGCGGGAGACAGAATGATCTTCCACTCAACTAAAACAAATCTTAAATGAATTGCTTTATTTCCTCGATGTCATGGCCTCTCGATGTTCGTGACATGAAATTTAAAGGAAAACCCTACAAACCTGAATAAAATGTAAATGAGACCTTTCAAGGTGAAGCGATAACAGCTGTTTTATCATTCCTCTGACTATAGATTGTTAATTCTGAATACTGCTTTTAGAAGCAAAAGAGAAAAGAAAATACAAGGATAATAATGGTACTAATATTGGACCAAATTTTCTTGTACAATATATGTAAGCCATTCCTTACACAAATTCAGTCCATGGAAGAGAAAGGCCACGTTTCTACTTCATCCCATTTTCTCTTTACTTCTGTTCAATATAAATCCAACCTCTACCGCCCTCTGCCAATTAGGGATGTCTGGGAGATCCTCCACTGTCAAATCAACCCTTATTGTGTATTTTCAAGCGACAGAAGTTCACCATTTTTCCACCGAACTCTTTAGAAAAAGATTTTTTCCAATAAAATATATAGTTTCTTGTTTAAATCTACACAAAGTCAAAGCAAATCCTTTACTGTTCTTTCAAATTATCGAAAAGAGCTGGAACCACTAAAATTTTGAAATAATCAAGCATACCGAAAAATAAAATACTGCCAGTATTCACCCCACTGGTCACGGTAATTACACTCGAATCTTTCGTAAATGTTAGAGAGAAGCATTTATAAAAAATTCAGCCGAAACAGAATTCCTGCTGCATAAATGGGTAGGGGCTTAACTTGAATCATTAAAGTTTCCATGGCAACCATCCCGAAGTACTGGCCGAGTGAACTTGGGAATTACAGGGCGCTCTGGTTCTCAGGATGAATTTGATTTGAGAGGAAACAATAGCTAATTAATTACCCGAGAATTCACTATAGTATATATATTTATATTATATATATATAGATATATATATATATATATATATATATATATAGATATATATATCTATATATATATATATATTATATATCTCTATATATATAATTAGTTATTATATATATATAATATATATATAATATATATAATATATTATATATATATATCGTGTTCGTGTGTATGCATGTATATGATATCTATTTAGACACGAATCCCAAGAAAAGTTGATACGATCTTAATATACTAAATACCAAATTCTTCTTTCTAAAAGAAACACTGTGCCACCGGTCAGCAAACAACTGGCGGTATAATAAAAATAGGGGAGAAATCTCCCCTTCGCCTGGCGGAAAAGTTTTTCTAGCGAGAATTATTATCATCTTTATTCCTTTTTCCTTTATGCTTTTCTGTCCAGAATATGGTCTGGACATTTTGGGCCATTAGATCTTATGGGTCACGAAAATTATTAGCTCCCTTCTGGAGGAATTTCGTCAGTAGGCCACTTCTTCGGTTTTATATTTCTTCCATATTTTGAAGAACAAAATTCACAGGGCGCGTACTTGCAACCGCACGAATAACACACACACACAAACACACACACACCACACACACACACACACACACACACATATATATATATATATATATATATATATATATATATATATATATATATATAATATATTCTAGAGAGAGAGAGAGAGAGAGAGAGACCCAAGCACAATATAAAAAATATAATTAGATCCCTAAAAAATTCAAAAGATTCGTATATACAGCCATGAGCCAACACAATCAAGAATTACTTTAGTGGAAAAAACACCCCAAGTCTCAAAATAGAGCCTCTCTCTCTCGGTATCAATGCCTTCCATTTCTCCTTCGTCTCTCCCCGTCACTCATGCTGGAGACGAAGTCCTTTTTCCAAATAGTCGTCTTGTAAATAGTGCCGTTCTAGAGAAAGGACATTCGAGAGACAAGACGGGCATGGCGGGGGACAATGGAGCACTCTTCATATACAAAGAGATTGGAGCAAATCTTTCTTTTTCACTTTTTGCTTCATTCCTCCATTGTCTTTCTCCTGTACCTCCACTTCTTTTTCTTTTTCAAACAACGAATTACTGTAGTTGATTCTGAGGTCGGCATCCTTCTTCTTTACCATTAAATTTGTTTTTATACTACTGGAATTTAAGGTTTACAAAATAATTTCGATTGGTATATGTAAAAATGCAAGCGAAAAATATAGTTCTAAAATGTAAAAAAAGGACTTTTCTAGCATTTTCAAGTAACATTCAATGTGGCTTAAAATCTTTAAAGATTAAATTTTGATCTAGTTTTTATTTCTGTTATGTCTTAATTTCTCCTGTATTCAATAGGAGTTTTATAAAAACCTTAAATTTCTACACCTCAGTTAGGGGGTTTGAAAAACTTTAAAACCTGTCAAAGATATTCTGTCATTCTAAACAGGATCTGCAAATACCATCTTCTAAATTAAAAGGGAGTCATATTCCGGAATTTAAAAGGGAAACTATGGAGCGTTTTGTTGTATCAAGGGCAACTACAAAAATGTCTCGAGGAAAGAGAGAGAGAGAGAGAGAGAGAGAGAGAGAGAGAGAGAGAGAGAGAGAGAGAGCAAGGAACGCCTCCCCCCTCTCTCGAAGGCGACCATAATTGATTTGGGCCCAAGGATGGAAACCCCTACTCAAGTCTCACATCGCCTCGATTCCCTAAGGGACACTGGATAGAATCACTCACATTTACGCAACATCTCCCAGTCGAGAGAGAGAGAGAGAGAGAGAGAGAGAGAGAGGAGAGAGAGAGAGAGAGAGAGAGAGAGAGTCTTTTCTGCGAATAAAACACACAGCAGAAGAGGTTCCAACTAATGAGTTTCTTTTCACGGTTCCACACTCGAGGGGTTTCGAGGCCTGACCGGGTCTTTGGAAAGTAATTCCTTCACGAATTGACCTAAAAATAATTATAAGGACACGAGAGAGAGAGAGAGAGAGAGAGAGAGAGAGAGAGAGAGAGAGAGAGAGAGATTAAAATGTGTGCTCCAATAAATTAAAAGATAAGGGAAAAGAGCATTTCAATAACAGAACTCATTTTAAATTACCAAACAAACGTTAAAATCTGTAAAATGAAAACCTAAAAATGTAAACTCAATGCTGAAGCACACACAAAAAAGAGAAACTATGATAAGAAAACCATACAATCAAGACAAAAGAAAAGCATACAATCCAGACGGTAAAACAAGCACAAGACACAAACATGCAAAACTGTACCACGTCTCTCTCCCCGGTAACAGAAGGGATGGATATTGAAAAGAGAATCAACCAAAAATCGGGGCTGGGGTTGGAGGCTAACTGGGGAAACGGTGTCAAGGTTAGAAAAGTTTCCCATCTCCCTAATCTCTTATGCATTACTAATTTTAGAATCCAGCTAAAAAAAAAGTTTTCGTATATTGGGACTGAAGGGAAACAATTTTTCCATGTTACCTTAACGTCAACCCTGTTATAAGAGAGGGAAATAGTCGACTGCTAAAGAATATATTATCATTTTAGTGGTAATTTAAAGCTCAATTTACAAAGACACTAAAATAACGTCAACCTTGGGAGAATGACGGGGGGGGGGGGGGGGGGGGGGGGGGGGGGGGGGGGGGGGGGGGGGGGGGAGGAGGAATCAGTCGACTGCTAAAGAATATATTATCATTTTAGTGGTAATCTAAAGCTCAATTTAAAAAGACAAGACACTAAAATAAGATTAAGTGGCACACCATACTTGACGGCCCCCTTCCTCGTCAACTGACAATGAGAATAACCTTTCTTTTATATTTGTCTCTCGTACTCGAGTTCGATCTTTCACCTTGGAAAAGCTCTCCGTGATAAAATATTCAAACTATCAGCGAGTAACATTTTTAGATTAATGCAGATACGTTCAATACTATCCCTCTCCAAGACCAGTTGATTCTCTTTTCTCCTTCAGTGTGCTGTGTCTCCCGAGACTGTGGCGATCAGAACTTCTCGCCTTTTTCCATTTCTTGCCAGCAGGATCATATCTGCGATAGTTCTCTCTCTCTCTCTCTCTCTCTCTCTCTCTCTCTCTCTCATTCTGTTTATACATTTCTCTCTCTCGCAAAAGTGTAGAGTTTAAAAGAAAGCTAGACAAAATTACTAGGACACTGTGAATGCACAGTAAAACCTGCTCCTACAGATAAGTGAGCACACGATGTCTCCTCGGATGGACTTGCAAGTCTTCGAGACTCTTTTACTCTCGATTTTCCATGTCAGACATGAGCTCTCTAAACCCACCCTTTCCACACAAGCCCCAAAAAGTTTTCCTAATTGTTTTCAACAATTTCCTCTCTGCGTCCATTATTGCTAAAAAATATTTTTAACTCTCCGTCCACGACGCACAAAACTTCCAATATATTTCTGCTGCTGTTTCATTTCCGTAATCTTACTAACAACCGTTGAATCACTCTATAAAATAGGATTTAAATCTTCATAAATTATCGCTCCCTCCAATCATGGCTTCTTAAAAAAATTTTTAAAAAGTAGGAAGATTTCTTCAATATAAAACATGAAACACACAACAACACAACAGTCAAAGGATGAATGTATGAATTAGGTTTTCAAATTTAATTTTGTTTAGCAAAAGAATTTTGACCGAAATTCTTTTCCAAGAAACTGATCTCACTCATTTATCTTCCCAATTATCTCTCTCCTAGGAGTCACCCCTCCTTTCCACACCAACCCCGAAGCCTATAACACACCCCATCCGACAGAGCCCAGATAATGGCCTCCTGATCTCTTCATCAAATCCTCGAGCCATAGGTTTCAAACGCTCGAGTTAAAGGATCTCTGCGTCGGGATTTCTCTCGGCGGGAAGGACGACCGCGTCCGATTCCGTGCGTCACGTATTTCACATGAAACTCCCCCGTTGATCCGTCCTTACGCTTTTAAAGAAACGAACGTTTCGGAATGTTCCTCTATAAGGTATTAAAAGTTGGATCTTCTTTTGAGAAAATAGGGCTCAGAAAGAGAGAAGAGAGAGAGAGGAGAGAGAGAGAGAGAGAGAGAGAGAGAGAGAGAGAGAGGGCCTTGACATTCCAAAGAGAATAAGTAATGGTTAACTACTAATCCCAATAATCTCACTCACTTTCTCTCTCTCGGACACTAAAAGATAATAAGAGTCAACGAAAATGTTTTTCTACCACAAACTTTCACTTTCGAAGAACAATGAGCCAATTTAAGAGCGTAATTCTATACTTGTGGCTAAATGAAGGACTACAAAAGATCTTGCTGTAGGTAAAGAAACCTTCAATCAAATAAAGAATAAACACATCGAAGGTCGATTTAAACATAGATGTTAAAATCAAGGTTTGCTGTTTTCCAGGCAGACATATTTAGATAAATTTTCAGCAAAATTTTCGTATGTATATGTGCTGCTTCCTAGAATACTTGATACTATTAGTATTACCACTACAACAATGAATGTATATATGTCTGTATGTATGTATGTATGTATGTATGTATGTATGTATGTACACACACACACATATATATTATATGTATATATATATACATATATATATATATAATATATATATAATATAGTATATAATATATATATACACACACACACACACACACACAGACACACACCACACACCAAAATATATATATATATATATATTTATATATATATATGTATATATCTATATAGGTATATACTGGATACTGGATTTTTCATTACTACAGGACACACTTAGCTTTCTTACCACTAAATAACTAATTGTTTCATATAGCATACTGCCAGCTATCACAGGCGTTTACGATATTGTTCATTCCATCAGAGTAAAGGCTTTTCCACATCAAATTTATGCTGTTAAGTGAGAAATTATTATTATTTAAGTAAACGCAACCATTATTGAACAGTAAATCGTATTCACTTATCTAATTATATGTGCAATTCTTTACTAATTCGCTTTAGTTTAAAAACGCATTAGTACGTGATTTATTTCTCAGCTAATCATCAACATCTACATTTGCAAATCGCACAAAAAATGTCATTCCTTTTGATAAGATTCATTAAAATCTGTTATTGATACGCAAGACATATCATCAAAGAATCCTGAAAAAAATATATTTCGCAAAGTGCTTTTAATGCTTTATTGTTTCAGTATTTATTCACTGGAATTGGAAATGCATTTAGAGGGAAAACGAAATGTCAAGGGAGATACTACTCAACTTTCGCTTTCGTAACGGTTAGTTTGAATAAATTAAATTTGAGAGAATGATTCCCAGTTTAATTTTTTTAAGGAAAATTATGATGTTACAATAGCACATAATATTGCAGATCGTTACACAAAAGCTATTTTCAGCTTTTCAAGCAATTGCAAAAAGATAAAAAAAAAATTACGTTAAATAATTTTAAAGGAATGCATACTGCCTCGATACAATGGTTGCGCCTATGACTTCATGACAAAGAAACACTTTCAATATTTTTAAGAATATAAATCCACAAAGAAAGTCCAAGCATCTTACACAAGCATAGGCACCAGAAGCCGCATGACTCACAGAAGACGAAACGTGGGTCGAAACCCATGGTGAAGGGTGACGGTGAACACAGGAGTTGGTGGTTTGGCGATGGTGAAACGATCAGGTGAGTCTAAATTAGCACGCGCTGATCCGAAAGAGTCACTATGATTTGCACGTGCGAATGCTTAACGCTCTACTTATCCACTTATCCTCTCCATTCCCTTGGTTACAGTGTCAGTAACACGCGAATAGGGAATTCTCCATCTTTCTTCTTCTTCTCCACGGTGACATTTTCATCCAGGGTATTAGAAAACTCCTCAAAACTTACAAATATACGTAGCGTTTGGGCTTGAATTTCTCTTCTCTTCTGCAACTTTGAAACCTAGGTGGAAAGAGACTCGGCGGAGATCTCCGATTATATTACCAATTCAGTGGACGAATGAAGAAAGTTTTGCTAAAATGGCTTCATCTCATTATTTTCCTTCTTAAAGAAAATCTTAAACTCTTAAGAATGATGACATTAATGAGTTCTCGAGAAAATAGGGAACCTCTTTCCTTTCAAGTTTAATTGCCTTTATTAAAGGGGTTGCATTATAAATTACCGTTTCACATCAAGTAAGTCTATGTTTTTGAATGCGTGGTCGAACGTTAGTCGTATTACAAATACGTAGTTAGGAGAGAGAACGTTTAATTTAGCTGTATGAAGTTAGGACCAACATTTGAAAATACTGTTCTCATCAATAACAGGCCCGTTTTACAAACTGGTTGAAATCTTCACGATATACCAAGTCTTTTGTTCACTTCAACAATAAATTCTATTTATTTCTTCTAAAAAACATTTATTTCTCCCCTTAGTAAATAGCTGAAAGTTACTTGTCAGTGATCACAATCTTTCAAATATTTTGGCGGAACGCAAACAATACTGGCACTCTACGAACGTCAGGGAAGTACGAATGCACAAGGATGACGGATGATCATGCACACGCAAGTGTCCATCGAATGCACAGACGAGCGTACAGGCTCACAGCTGATCGGGGCAGGAGTAAAATTGACACTAATGAGTGTGTGGCACAATATTGACAACAGGTGCCACTCCTAATGTTTCTTAACTTGAGTAACAAGGACGCGTCCTTCCCGATGCATTACGGTGTAATTTGTGTTGACAACTTAATGTACCTGCACCTTCTCGGGGATTATCTGCTCGTGGCAAATTCCACTGGAGTACAATGCATTTGCTTAAATAAAGAGTAATGTTTTGTTTGTAAATGCAGTTTTTCTGTCTACATGATATGGCAACACTGAATATAACACAGTAAAGTCTTCACTTGTCAAATGTAACGAAATAATAATTCCGGTGGAATAAATACAAGATATTTTCAAAAGTGCTTACATCACTGCACAATCAAATACGTGAATGTTTTCAGGTCTTTCATTATCAGGCTCTCAGCACATTCCTGAATGACTTTTACAAATCCCCGGACACAGTTACAAGTTCATATCATACAAAAAAGCAACATACACATACCATATCCGTTTAGGTACCGTTCAGCACTTTTGGGGATGCCAACACTAGTCCCAAGAGATTAGGCACATAGCATAATGTGCAAGGGAAGTAATTCTTACAAAGAAAGCCCAATGTCAAGGTAAATGCTAGTGACAGAAGTTATATGATCAAAATGTCTGGTATTAACAAGCCACTTATCTGAACACAATTTTTTTTAAACGACTTTGTATATTTCTAGACTATATTTGAAAATATTGTATTTCTATTTCTTAATCTTTTCGGCAGTTGTACTATTTGTACTTTTTGTATGTACATGTATTTTGATTTTCAATGTCTATGATACACACTGCATTTCCGCACTTCAAAGATACGGTTCAAGTAATTTAATACTTGCGTTAATTTCCTAATATCTCTAAACTGCACAATTATTTCCACATTTACTTTAAAACTCCTTCATCAACTTGCATAATGTTCTATATTTTTTCCAATATGTAAATAAAATGAAACCATTTCAGCCTCCAAAGCGGTGTTCTTATTTTCATTACATATCAGCGACTTCATTTCCAAAGTTAATGATATTAATCTATTCCTGCATTCCGAGGTAGAAAGAACACAATAAAGCTGAATTATTATCCGAAGGTATGCAATTTCTATCGGAAATCATTGGAGTATTGTCCACAAAAAAAGAAAAAAAACAGAGAGAGAGAGAGAGAGGAGAGAGAGAGAGAGAGAGAGAGAGAGAGAGAGATACGTACACATGAAATTCATAACAAGGTGCGAGTGAGTAATCAGGCTGAGAGAGAGAGAGAGAGAGAGAGAGAGAGAGAGAGAGAGAGAGGTGCGTAAACGCTTACTCGAATTTATAAGGGACCATGATTAAAGAGCTAGCAGGAGAGAGAGGAGAGAGAGAGAGAGAGAGAGAGAGAGAGAGAGAGAGAGAGAGAGAGAGAGAGGACGATGGAAAGAGAGAAGGGATGAGAGGAGGAGAGGGAGCAGACGAACCCTATCCAGCCATATACGGCATGCCTGACCCAACCTTATCGAAACGAACAATAATTCCTTGTTTAAAATCAATAAAAGGAGGCTGACTAGTAAATAAAAGTTTAGACAGCCAAAACGAACACAGGCATAAAAGCATTCGTACAAACAAGCGACTATAGAATGCACCAATTTCAAAAAAAGTCAGAATCGTTTAAAGAAAACCCGACCATCACCTCTGCAGACAAGCGCAAACATACGCTTTCATTAAGTAACACGCCCATCCGCCCGCCATCCCACACAGCCACCACCTTTTCCCCTCGGCCCTTGTCTTTTTATTCTTTTTTTCCATATCCCTTCGCCCCCGTTAAATTTTAAGTAAACCCAGACACACTCAAACAAAGACGACCTTAAGCGACCATTATCTCACAGTGACGGCCAATGACCGACTTTGCTTCTTGACCCAGAAAAGTCTTCAGCATACACATTATCTTCCACTACCCCTCTGCATAGACAGACGCGCGCACACGTTCCAGACGAAGGTCAGGTCACGCTGTCTGGCTGGAAAGCTTATCAGGGGGACGTCATTACCACCTGCATGGTAATGCAAGAGGCCCGTTGAACTGTTTACACTGCATGGGGTTTTCGACTTAACGGCTTTCTGGGAACCGGGATATACGCGCTCAGGCCTGCTCATTGTAATTCTACCCGAAAGGTGTTCTCATTGGCCGAGGAGACGCCTTCCTCTCCGTCAATCAGAGCGCCCCTCTTGAAAGTAGGTCAGCGAAGGTGAGCGTGGAGGGAGGGATGGGGACAGAGGGAGGGGATGGAAAGGGAGACTCAACCGGTTTCCTACACCCGCAACCCCTCCCCCTCCCATACCACCGCAACCCATTTCGTGCTTCTGGGGTATTATAATGAAAGGGAAGTTTGCAGTACTTGTTGGCTTAACTTATTTTCAAATAGGTTTCTGACATTGTTACGCATGCGCTTTAGTCAAAGGAAAAATATGTCAGAGAATCTAGGTTTCACTTAACTTCGAGAGAGAGAGAGAGAGAGAGAGAGAGAGAGAGAGAGAGAGAGAGAGAGAGAGAGAGAGGCAAATAGTATGTCACTTCCTTTCGTCCTCAGCAAAAACAAACAAAAACACACTTTTACCCCAAAAATACTTCCCGACATCGGCTCTTTGGGACCTTAAGTAAACCTACACATCTGACTTCCAACTTGCGTCCAGACCAGACTTTCTTTCCCAAACAATTCGCTTCAACTTTCGTTTCTTCCTTTGGGTCCTGATGTTTCCTTATTCTTGCACTAATGAAGTTTATGTGTTTGTCCTTTTTACACTCAAGCGAGTAAGTAAAGACAATAGTGACTTAATACAAATGTACGCACGCACGAACACACACACATACATACATATACATACATACATAACCACACACATTATATACATACAATATTTATGTGTGTAGCAGATTTCGTCAGGAGACATACATGCTCGCATAGCATAGCAGCTGTGACCACTTCATATTTATTATTTAACTTTGCTCAGAATTCAAAATTTCGCACAAAGACGTAAAAATAAAGTAAAATGTAGGTTTGTGTTGATGAAGGAGGAACTAGGAGGTAACGCAAAACTATATCAACAGATACAGCAATATTAATGATTATCATTACTAGGATGAACAAGCTAAAAAAAAATACATTGCCACGAGAGAACTACAGCGTAACACATAAGAGAAAAATAAAATTAAGCTAAATATATGATAGGTGAATGAAGGAAAAGATACAAACTATTATTATCACTTCCAAATCAATACTTCTTCGTGCTAATCTACAGGCGGGAGTGGCTCTGATTTTATAAAGGATTTGGGGAGGTGTTACATAATGGACTAATGCTAGATTTAAACATTAACTGTCAAACGTAAAGTCTAAAAATCTGAAATCCGCATGGACTTTTCCTGCGTCATTAGAGAACTCTGATTACCAATGAGAGAGAGAGAGAGAGAGAGAGAGAGAGAGAGAGAGAGAGAGAGAGAGAGAGTCTACGGGGTAACACTAAATTTTTCAATTATTGTAACAAATTGTACCCGGACTCCGACATAAAAAAAAAAAAAAAAAAAATTAGAGCTGCACCGTATTAAAACCACTCATATTTCTAGATTCCAAAATTATTCTAACCGAGTGAATTAGAGGAGTGAAATACAAACCCCAAGAAGAAAAGGCCCACAGCAACCAGAGGCGGAAAAAGTCTACGGGGTTGCATCATAACATTTAACTTCCCCTTCCTCTTTCTCAAGCGGGAGACTATTTTAGGTCACTGGCGGCCATTTGGCTCTCAACATCGTATATTTTATTCTTCTTGGCCAGAAAAAATAAAGTTTTCGCGATACTTTTCTGGATTCGAACAAGTAAATGACAGTTTCTATTTAGTTTCAGAGCCCTGCTGTAATTTTCATTTCTAGATCGCCTGTCCACCAGAGTACCCTTCAGGATTCTATCATACCAAATTTTCCAGCAGGATGTTCCAGAAAGAAAAAGACAAGTACTTTCTAGAAATTCTATGTATTACCTACAGACACTAAAAACAATTTCCGGCAAGGAAAACCATTGTAATGTTATGGAGTAAAAGCAAAACGACTCGGCTGTCGACTTTCCAGACAGTCGAGTATATAACTCGAAAGAAGCATCCCAAAACTGAGTGACAACGACAAAAAACCGACCAAAGGAAGATTCTTTCTCTAACACACACTTCTTTTTACCGGTTTTCTCAAGTGAAGAGGTGTCTGTTGTAGAAGAATCAGATAAGATTTCTATTTTTTTATGTATTTATTTATTTTCTTTGATGAGGTCGCCTTTTCTTAAGCCTCGTGGCGTAGAAGAGAACGAGATCTCCGAATCACTCAATAATTTACACCAAATCTCTACCTTATGGGTCGATAAAGCACCACCCTCTAGGCTCCCAGAATATCCAATCTCCTTTTTTTCGGCGAACATGTCTTTCTGACACGTAAGACTGAACTACGAAATAGGCCTACTGGAGAAAGGAAAGATACTTTCTTGATGCATTTTCTTTCTAGCAATTATTTTCAACAAATCTAATCTCACCTAATCTATTAAAAGAAGCAATGATTATTGTTAAAATAAAAACCTGAATGTATGACACGAAATACAAAACTACTTCCAAATCAATAGTTTTTGACGCTGGCACAAAAGACTAACTCTGAAATTGGTAATATGAAATTCGAAAACAAGATAGATCATATACAGATCAAGCAGAAGGGTAGACGAGTCAAAAAGGCATTACAATAAAACGAACAAATTTCTAAAAAAAAAGTGTAAACATCAAAGGCTATCTTTTATTATAGTTTTGCTTTAAAATGTAAATATTACCTTGACAACATGGTACTGAGAGAGAGAGAGAGAGAGAGAGAGAGAGAGAGAGAGAGAGAGAGAGAGAGAGAGAGAAATTCCCTGAAATTCAGTGGTGTTCGACGAGAGAACCTTATTGAAAAAGAGCGTCACGTTTTCCTTTGCTACGCCATACAAAGACGTTTTCTATATTCTGAGCATCACGAGCGTTTTTTCTTATTCTTTCTCTGTCACCAGCCTAAGCCTTACAAGTACGTTTTCTATTGGTAGTATTGGCCTCTATGTCTTCTTATCTCTCGTGAAACTCGCCGGGAGACTCGATAATGATGAGGGGGAAAATACGATCCGATCCCTTTCTTTTCCCTTTTTTCCCCGCAAGGCTTACCGGCTCTTATGACAGGTGGGGTTTTTCGGAAAATCAAGTTACCTTTGTGTGGTTACTGCCGACTACAGAGCAGTAACGAAGGCATCCTCATCCTCTTACATAACTGATATTTTAGTTCATTTTGTTCACACACACGCAATTTAATATTATATATATATATATAATATATATATATATACATAATATATATCTAACGAAACCACAGGAAAATGATAAGGCCGAAGTCCAAGCGCTTTCGTTTTTACTTTAGGACAATGTATGTAAAGGACGAAAGGGCTGGGATTTCTGCCATATCATTTCTTGTGGTTTTCGCTTCTTTAATGAAGTCACCGGGGCATCTACTGTGTTTTTTAAAGCATATATATATCATATATAAACGAATACCACAGGAAAATGATAGGCAGAAGTCCAAGCGCTTTCGTCTTTACTTAGACAATGTCTTAGTAAAGACGAAAGGGCTTGGATTTCTGCCTATCATTTTCTTGTGGTTTTCGCTTATTTAATGAAGTCACGTGCATCTACTGTGTTTTTTTAAGCATATATATATAATATATCTATATATATTTAATTATATATAATATATATTAATATAATATATATAATATATTATATTTTTTTTTTAAATATATCTGTTCTTTATATATATAATATAATCTATATATATATATATATATATATATATACACACACACACACTGAAAAACCAAATGGTTCACTTGCGTGTAAAAGATCTATATTTGAAAAGATGATGCAGAACTGAGCAGACGAATAACTTATCCATTAATAATAGAATTAACATACCTCGGTTGACAATATTAAACTCAAGGAGCATACTGAACTTAATACAACCATGTGAGCGCGCCACCTGGTGGCCTGATTAATATACAAGGTTACCATTTAATGAACCCTTCATTAATGACGTAACTTATAATAATATATCTGTAACACAAGTGATCAAATATCTCGTGTCCATGGGAATAAGAGCATCGTACGAGCGCGCTTTGTTTAGTATTTTAACATAGACATTTAACCAGCACATTTCTGAACAAGACCCTGCCTATATTCCAGACCTGTAAAACAATTAAATACCGCTACATCTGTAATCTACTAACTCGAATCGCACCAGAAAATCTAAGTACAAATGAAAAGAATATCTAATAAACCTCCCGAATCATAATTTTCATCAACTACCAACTGCAACATATAGTTAGGACAGGCACACCCTGAGTCTCTTTTATTATCACAAATAACTACCTAATTTCTTCCTGACGGCGTCGCTAGATACAATATCATCTTGGCACATGAAGTGATCAGAATGGAGCAGCTGCCCATTCCTCCCTCTATTCCAATTGCACGAACATAAATTCGCGGCTACACACTGGAACGCTCTCTCCCCTTCAACCTTCTTTTGTTTGATGGCCAAGACTGACGTCGTAAAAGAAGATAAATCCAATAATACCTTCGTTTTTCCTTTTAGGAGACCCACAACTGGGAATTCTGCCCACCTTCCCTCAATTCGCAGAACATGTATATGAATAAATGCATGTGTTTATCTATGTATATACTATATATAAATATAAATACATGCATATGTATATACATATATATTATACGTATATACTATATATATATAGATAGATAGATGGATAGATAGATAACAGATGACCAAAACAACTAAACTTCTAACAGCTAATTCGCAGAGGTTCAGAGCTGTGTTCTTATAAGTAAATAGGTAACTAACTCTTAAATAGAGAACCTCTCACTTTTTAAGGTCTACTAGGGGATACCTTCTCAGAATTTCCACAATTGTTGAAAGAGCGATTTTTCAATTGCCAATCGAACAAACACACACCACAATATGTCACTCATTCGCACAAAATAAATAAGTAAACTGGCGACCACTCCGCAACACTCACCAAAATATATTCACTATCATTCCACCACACTCCACCACTCTGCAAAAAGCACACTATCCCTAACTCCCCAAGACTCCAACACACCAAAAGGACTGAGAAATTATCAACGTAAGACCTTTCTCAAAGCGCACAGAAGCTCTCGCGATAAAGTCATCGCCGGAGTACTCTCTCTCTCTCTCTCTCTCTCTCTCTCTCTCTCTCTCTCCTGGAGAGGGCCGTTGGGAACTTTGAGCTTGCCTTGGTATAAATTTAATTTCATTTGTGTAACATGATTTAACGATTTAACAGCTATAGGAAATAGTAGACCTGGAAAATGGTACTATCTTCACACTACTTCAAAACTTATCACAAGCATCGGTTGTCGTTGAAAACATTCTAATCATCCATAAGCAGTGACTTTGATCAAATAGACATAAACGGGAAAATAAAAAATATAATGGACGAAGAGAGGCAAAGGGGAGGGGAAGAGGGGGGATGTGGGGGTAGGGGGGGGGAAGCAAAGGCCGAGCGAGCAACATAAGTCGTTAACTGATACCATGTTATGAGGGGAAATATATTACATCTCGGCTCTGGCGTCTTCTCCCACATACTCAATTAGTCTACAGACCAGAGAGAGAGAGAGAGAGAGAGGAGAGAGAGAGAGAGAGAGAGAGAGAAATTCCCTAAACCTAATTACTTTACACAGCGTATCGCTATCAATGAGGGCGACCTCAGGAGACACTAAGATAAAACAAACAAAAGCCAACAGTGACACACCCTATTTCCCCCAACCCTCCCCCACCCACCCCCACCCTCAACCCCCATGCTTTACTCGGCTTCCAGCGTTAAAGGGAAAAATGATTCGGAAACACCATCCGTCTGTTTTCCCGCGAGAAACTTAATTCGCCTCTTGTTTGCGAATGGCGGACATTTCTTGGCTCCCTCAAAAAGTCAGTTTCATGACATCTGGACGACAAAGAATTTTGCAAAATAATATAAAACGCGAAGAAAAGCGTCAGCTTCAATTCGGTCTCGCATCTTAGCTTTATTCACAATAAATTACTTTCCTCTAAAAAAAAGGGGAAAAGGTTGTGTTTTTCCTTCACCATTCTTTTACTTTTTCCTTCAGAACTGGGGGCCCACCCCAATGCCATCGCAAGTCAAATATCTAAATGGAATGTTATTTCTGGAATTTCAGGAGGGCGCATATACATATGCATATGAACTTGCAGAATATATCACACACATGAACGAACTTTGTAATACTTACGCACACTGTATTTGCATATATATATAATAATATATATATTAATATATATAATATCTATATATATAATTATATATATATTATATATCTATGTAGATATAATATATTCTTAAAAAAATCACAGTAGATGGCACGTGACTTCATAAATAAGCGAATACCACGGGGAATATGATAGTCAGAAATCCAAGCGCTTTTTTCGTCTTTACTCAGACATCGTCAAGGAGCTACTGATATATATATATATATATATATATATATATATATAATATATATATATATATATATATACATATATATATATATGCGTGTGCGTGTGTGTATGCGTGTCTGTACGTTAAGTACTGTGTATGGTTATAGCCTATGCTTGTGTGTATAGTTCAGTTCCTTTCATCGCTTAATAAAGGTAATTCTCGACCATCTTCGCAGTAATCCTCACTACATCCAACTTGCCAGATTATTCACAAAGTTGTCCATTCCATTAACTACCTTCTACATCCTCCCATTGCTCAATACATAATTCATTCCCCCACCCCCGCCCCCCTCCAACCCTCTGCCCCACAATTTCCTCCCTTCCATTAGTACTTCCAATCCGAAAGCAAAAATCCCTACATCACGGGTAAGGCTTCATCCCCTTAGAGAAAGAGAGGGAGTTTGTTATTACATCTTCTAAAAGTAGACGGAGAGTGAGGGGAGACAGACAGGTACAGAGAGGAATGCGAGGGAGAGGGAACAGGGGATTTACACCGTGGGGGAGAGTAGGAGAGAGAGAGGAGACGAGAGAGAGGAGAGGAAGAGAGATCGAGAGGGAGGAGAGCGACGAGATAAGAGAGGAGGAGAGGAGAGATTGTGTAAAATAAATATCAAACTAATGGATAAAAAGACATCTATATATACAAAACAAAACTCCATGAATTACTTCATATGCAACGTCCCAAACAGATTAGCACAAAAGTCAATGAAAACCAATGCAAATCCTCCAAGTCCCTCATCCTTTGTAAACAAAACGACCTGGGTTTTTTTTCCGGTTTCTTTTTCCTCTCGTGACAAATCCCCTGAGAGAGAAGTGCAAATGGCACGCAGGGAGATCCGACACGTTCCAGGCCTCCATTTTAATTCTTTTCAAAGCTGGTGTAACAGAAACCAGAAAAGAATTGTGACGGAACAATGGAAGGACTTTCGCTTTTATAATTCTTTCCACTCGGAAATGTCGTACAGAAAATTACCTAAACTTTATAAAGTGGAATAAAATCCACTATTTTGCAAGGATACCCACTGTAATATTGTGGAATAAAGGTATTATTATTATTATTATTATTATTATTATTATTATTATTATTATTATTATTATTCGCGACTTTGTTTTTACTTTACTCAGATATACGCGAGGTTTTAGTTCCTCATGCAGACTCGAAGAAATTACACTAAACTATGTATAAATGACTATCAGCAAGAGAAAAAGAAAACGAATAATACAAAAAGTCATTATGTAAAGCATCCGAAAACTCCATTATTACAAATGACCACGCCATTTCCTACAAATTAGGACAGAAATCTGAAGAAAGCGCTACCGCACTCTTGGGCACTTTCTCCAAGAAACCATTTGCAGAGAAAGCCATTTCACCTGATTTTGCAATCTCCTAAAAGCATCGTCGTCGACGGCATCTCATCCCATCGCTAAAAATCATTGTATAGGAGCATTTTATTTTCATAGCCTGGTTCGTCTGCGTTTGGAGTCAAATTTCATCCGAATCTCCGATAAATGCTTCACTGAATGCTTCCAAAGCAATTTCCTCTGATGCTTGACAGAAACGCAGTTCTAAAAACTTTGGACAAGATGAAAGTAACATGGCTCATAAAATTAACACTTCATGATAGATAAGAGTAGCTTACAAGAGAGAGAGAGAGAGAGAGAGAGAGAGGAGAGAGAGAGATGAGAGAGAGAGAGAGAGAGAGAACGGTATCGTGTTCAGAGGGTAAAAGTATAGTATCTCATAAAAAAGGAGCATTTCTTGAATAATGATAAGAGCAACTCACACCGAGAGAGAGAGGAGAGAGAAGAGAGAGAGAGAGAGAGAGAGAGAGAGAGAGAGAGAGATCATTAGTGTTCAAGAGGAAAAAGTACAGTGCCGCAAAAATGGGAGCATTTAATGAACAATTGGAGAGAGAGAGAGAGCCGAGATGAGAGAGAGAGAGAGAGAGAGAGAGAGAGAGAGAGAGGTGGGCGGCAACATCGCGCCCAGAAATTCACCATGAAATTTCGAAGCTTTAGGCCAGACCAAACAGATGCTGTTATGATGTACATGCTTATTACATGGAGGCAAACGCTCCACTGTCAACAAAAAGACTGAAGACTGGGATGTCTGACGTCATCACGACTTTCTCTCTCTCTCTCTCTCTCTCTCTCTCCACAAGACTTCTTTAGGACACAAGGAAGAAAACAGTTTGCAGCGTCTTGCTCCAGAATTATTCAAGAGCCTCCTTTTCTTCCTTAAGAGCTCTCAGGTGCTATCTCGTGCGCCATGATACACTGAGTGATGAGCGGGGTAACAGTTCATGTAGACACAGTTTCGTGTTGAAGTCTCGCTTATTTTTTGTACGTCAGGACTCTATGAAAAACATGTTCAAAATACATAAAAAACAAAATCAGGATTCATCTTCTTGATATTTATAACACCAACCAACTCATTTTTAAATGAGATATGGTGAAAATAAGAATGAAAAAGAAAAGGAATATGTAAACATCTCGTGAAAACAGACCTTAGAAAAAACAAACAGTTGCGAGTAAAAGATAAATAAAAAATGACAGTTTACAGTAAAAAGGAATTAAAGACAAAGCTATTCAGAACACGCGTTATTTTTAGCTGAGTAAGAAGTAATGCGAGTGAGCGAAAAGAAAAAAGAAAAAAAAAACGACTGAAGCCGCATGAAGGACATCGTAAGCATTGGCTATTACACGCGTGAAAAAATCTCAAGGAAGCGATTCAAACAGATATAACATGAACCTGGAGAGAGAGGGAGAACAGAAACGTGTTTGAACGGACGAAAGACAAAATAAGAGAGAGAGAGAGAGAGAGAGAGAGAGAGAGAGAGAGAGAGAGAGAGAGAGAGATTACCTGTTTACAAAAAATACAGCAAAGCAAAGCGACATTAACAGTTAATCAGAAGCAACAAGAGCTTTACATATTACCTCAGAGAGAGAGAGAGAGAGAGAGAGAGAGAGAGAGAGAGAGAGAGAGAGAGAGAGAGAGAGACCGGTACGTTAAATACATTAAAGAGACATTAATAGTTAATCAGAAGCAACAAGAGATTTACATATGACCCCTGCATTCAGTTGATGGGGTCATTCCAATATGCAGACGCCACGCCAGCAGTCTAGACACGAGATGTATCACCTTATCGATAAATAGTCATGATACACACCTGCAGGAACATACCACACGTTCCCAGTAAGGCAACAAATCGTCAATATTTTGTTGCTTCAAATATTCCCAACACTGTAGTGAGAAAATGACCAAAAGCGCAACATATCCTGATATTTAAACAAACAACTATTTGATATTCATCCCATATAGAAGACCAAATCCCATAAGAGTCTGCCGAAACTAACAAGGATAGCTTCTCCCATATAAGAAACAGAAACAAACTTTCAACACATCAGAACTTCTACGATAGAAAGTTACAACACCAATTTCCCGTCAATTTTATATCTAGGCTTTCCTGAGCTACACCATTCGCGCTCTAAGGACCGTATCGTTATTCTGAAATACTAAAGCATTTCAACTACGTAAATATAACGACTACGTACACATGAATATATTCACAGTTAAATCTATATACTTCTCTTGATTTCAAAATCGTCAATGAATGAAACTGAATCTTTCTTTTTAATGAACAGCCTGAATGTTTCAGGATCGCTGTTCAGTTCATTCAGAGAGAGAGAGAGAGAGAGAGAGAGAGAGAGAGAGAGAGAGAGAGAGAGAGAGAGAGAGAGAGAATCATTTACCGGAACTCTTAAAATTCCTTTTTAATATAAGAGGAGACCCAGACTTGGTGACTTGGAACAGTGGGAGGAGTCCACGACCCGAGTCTACTAAAGGGTCAATAGCCTAGGCTGTAGCCAACGCTACAAACGGAATTTGCCGGCCAAAACGTATTGGTACCTCAGGTCGCGATGACGTCAAGATTGCAGGACGTGGAGAGCTACTGTGGTGAAAGCAAAGCGTAGATTGCAAACAAGTACATTAATTCACGTTTTATTTTATTACTATTATTATTTGGTGAAATATTCTTTACTTGTTCTAATCAGCATTTCCGTCATTACTGTGATCAACGTTACTTTAAAATCAAATTCAATCTTTTAATTCTTCCACTTTTGATCTGAATGTAGCGTGAAGGTGGCAGCTCTCTCAAATGCATTCCTTCGCCAACAAGGGAAAAAAAAAAACACTCCTAATAAAATATAAATGCCAACCTGTTTATACCAGATTTAACGTTAGATAAAAGAACCTGAATGTATTAGCAAAGGGTCCTTAAGTCTTTACAAAGCTATACAAGTGTATAAAGTTAATGAGCCTCTATACAAATGGAAGCGTTTATCGATATTCTTTAACTTATTTATCGATTGCCCTAAAAACAGGGACAAAATTCTAGGACATTCACCAATCGATAATCCAACTTCCCTATTTGCACTCCCCTTCAAATGGCCACGTCTGGAATGGATCTTCTTTCTTCCTTTCCTACTCACTAAATTCAAAAGCTGGCAACCTTCCCGCTGGCAGGTAACATCTGAAGACGATATAAAAGTGAATCTTTGACCATAATAGTCAAATCGACCATACAGCCGAAAAAAAGGCAAAGAAGTAGCTGCCCCCCTACACACGCTCATTCATATTAATTTTGTTCTCACGGGATAATGAAAGCGATTACACACTTGACTATTTCAGTCATAGGCAAAGTTCGCCTTTGATAATCACTTCTAAGAAGCGATCTCACAACTTCAATACAACACTATCTTTTTTCTGTTACTTTCTTACACTCGAGGCAAAAATAAAAAAGGAGAGGATGAATACACTTAGCATAATCGCTTTCATATTCACATGCAATTCTAAACTGACAATTTCTAATTCTGTGGGGGTATAAAGACATTGCCAGGACACAGAATTTATCAATCTCAAAAGCTGGTTTTGACAGGTCCAGAGTAACCGACAGAGAGGATTTGTATGAAGAACATCAGCGTTCCACCCGGAACTAATGACTCGCTACATTCACCCTTTTCCTTCAACGCTGCCGTTCTCTCTCTCGCCAAAGGACTTTCAAATATTTAAACACATCACAGGAATCATTCTAACCCACGAAGATCCCACATACTTCACTTACAAGCATAAGAGCCATGCAATCATCAAAAGGTCAACGTGCTCTACCTGAACTACCAACCAACCTATGGAATTAAAATCAAAACGCCCATTCCCATTTCCACACAACATCCCAAATCTACTGAACGGTTTGCAAACAACGCCCCCATCCCTTAGCATCAGCGATCTATTTAGCTTGCTTCTATGCTGGGGACGTCAACGAACGTTGTCTCGTCTGTTTCAGCAGCAAATGTCACGTACGCGCCGAATTGGAAAAGCCGATGACTTTGACCCCTGATCCGACAGACTCCTATTCATTCCCATAACTCTGGCGCCCTCTACCACTCTGATAGACTCCCTCGACGCCTGTTCCCTATTTCTATGGGCACACTACACAATTGATCAGTAGATTTAATCTGATACTTGAGTATGCTAGTATTAAGTATTATTTTTATATGCGCACGAGCATTTCAAACAAATTTAACTACTATAATGAACACTTTTTCTATTTGAACCAGTTTCTCTCTCTCTCTCTCTCTCTCTCTCTCCTCTCTCTCTCTCTCTCTCTCTCTCTCTATCATTATATATATATATATATATATATATATATCTATATATATATATATATATATATATGAATCATATAAACACCGTATCGTGTTTCTCACTTATCAATAGAAGGAACCACAGTAAATACTATTGTTTACGAAAAAGCCTCCAGACATTACAGCCTATGATTCTCAGACTTCATATCGCACAACGTTTTTATGCAATAAATCCTTCAATTCAGCGTTTGCTTAGTAACCGTTCGCCACATCCTTTCATGGGAGGATATATGTTCGACACTTTACATGTCTTTGTAGAGTGCCGACGGGAAGAGCGCAATTCCCTCTGTAGAGCATTCCATGGTGTGGTTTATTTGGGCGTCCTCTAAACGGCCCACCCCATCTCTCTCTCTCTCTCTCTCTCTCTCTCTCTCTCTCTCTCTCTCTCTCTCTCTCAAGTAACAATCACTACAAACAAGAAGGTCGAACCTAACATCGATACACGAATCTCCTTCAATAGATTACACGCCCCATCACATGGGACTGAATCATTCTCGGAAATGATAAAATGGCACATCAGCATCAACTTACATATATTATTACGGCTGAATTCGGACGACAATCATAGCAATTTTATTCAGGTTTTCCAAAACAAGTAATCAGAGGACCCTTTCAATAAAAAAATAATAATAATAATAATAAAAAATATAAAAAACTCTGATTTGATCAAAACAGTCCAACCAAATTCAGTAAAAGAAAAATCTTAAAAATCTCTTGGGAAAAATAAGGGCGTGTTTGAAATCCAACGTATAAAGTGAGAGAGAGAGAGAGAGAGAGAGAGAGAGAGAGAGAGAGAGAGAGAGAGAGAGAGAGAGGAACGTTTCCTTTACAAAGGGAATACGTCAGCGTCCTTTAAAAGGAGACAAGCCATAACCTTAAGACTTTACACCCATAAGGCGATACTAAAGCCCAATACTTATCGCTACAAACAGAGATTAATGTTGGCGGGAGGAATTCTTATTCGCGTCTGAGGCCTCTACGGGGCGGGTCCAGGGCTTCCTTCCCCTGGGGGGAAGTGACAACGGCGAATTCCGGCCAGCCAGAAATGGCCCCCGGAAGACTTTTTATTTCCCTCAGCTCAATTGTTATTAGGGATTTCGTAGACCCCTCATTCTTCGCGAACCAAAACACCATTTGTTAAAAGAGGTATTTCAAGAAACCGACTTCTTTTTCTTCTTCCTCTCAGTTTAGGTTATACGGCCTCAGAGATCCCCTTCAAAGTCTAGCCAACTCTCTCTCTCTCTCTCTCAAGTCTTATTTTTATTTTCGATGGTTGCGTTTCCTCAAAGTCTACTTCCTGGAGATAAATAGCTCTACGGATGAAAGGAGATTAAGAGCATTAACTCCAATTTACTTCGTAAGTTCTCTCTCTCTCTCTCTCTCTCTCTCTCTCTCTCTCTCTCTCTCTCTCTCTCTCTCTCTCTCTCTCCAGCAGTAGCCTACTTATCGATTAAACTCATAATTTACAATGCGACTAACCATGAAAGTTCACACACTCATGCCGGCCAAAACCCGAGATGAAACAGGAGAGCTAAGTGCAAAGTTAACGTCTGTGCCAAGTGAATCCAAGACGGGAACGAAAACTGCAACAAACCTTGGACACAGAATGAAGCTTGAAAGCGTTATAAATTCCACTTAAAAATTAGTTTCAACGAAGCACACACGACCCCTCATTGTGTATGCGGTTGTCTCAACTCTCCTGTTTGACCTAAGCATACTAAGTATCGAGCTCGGGGGTCACACGTGAATTATTTCCCAGACTCATACGAAATTCCCTAATGACAAGCAAGGCGCGGGCATACGTGAACACTGCGCTCCTGCGGCTAATGTGTTTGCTCGCTTCTGTTTTAATGGGATAGACTTACACAACTGCAGACACCGTCTCGTTAAGCTCACCACGTTTCCGCATTAAATTACATTAGCATTTATTCGCGCAACTTAAAGAGTGAAACTATATATCCGTTTAAAAACCTTTTATGGCCTCTACTCTTACGCAGCAATGTTGCTGAAGAGGTTAAATAGCTATGATGTTGTGAAATATAGCACGTTTTACTACGGTTTTTATTTTCACATGGCTTGTCAACAGTAACTAAAGGTAACTTGATACAAACTTTCGTAAAAAAAAAATCATCATGAAAATAGACATTATATAGGACACATACACACACAGTCAACGTTTCAAAAGCGTGACCCCACAAGACATACGTATATCTACCGTCACATTCAATGACGGTGTCTGTTCCTGCATACGATGGTTTTCGGGTGGGGCACATCAATCGCGATGGTCCTCTGCCACTCACCCAGACATAAGCTACTTGTTGCAAGCAAGCAAGCGAGGAAGGAAGGAAGGAAGCGAGCAACGCGCTTGCTGCCAGACGCCTCTCGTTAGGCGTATGCCGTTCGTTTGTTTGTCTGTAGGTGCGCAATGGCACACATGGGGCGTATATGTCCTGACGCTTGCGAAGGGTACCGGGAACCAACGGGTTCTTCAACTTTAATTTTTAACCCCAACGGGCAAGAGACTGAATCTACTGCCCTTAATATAAACATACATCAACTTCGGGTTTCAATCATCTATCGATTCAATCGTTCCTGTCACATCACTCCAAAAACATCAAAGAGTTTGAAGTGAACGAAACCAGTATTAAATTTCTTTTGGAAAATGTCAGAGAGAGGGGTGGACACAGTATTAATGGAGAGGGTACAACAATACACACACACATACACAAACACACACATACACAAACACACACAAACACACACACACACACACACACACTCATATATATATATATATATATATATATATTATATATATATATATATACATACACATATATATAAGCATGTATATCAGTTGACATCATTCATGCTACAATAAGAAAATACACCAAACCATAATAAATCACGAGTAAATAACGAAAACTCCTTTTGCTTTAATTAATTCTCCACCGTGATGAAATAGCACGGCCCTCATTAAGGTCTAATGAAAAGCTAATTAGGAATTACGAGAAAAATTAGGTTTAACTGGTAAGCCCCAATCAAGGATTTAGTGATGATTAGAAAATACTGAGAAATGTCAATTAAGACATCTTCGTACGTGAAAAATAATTATATATATATATATATATATATCTATATATATAATATATATATATATATAATATATATAATAATTATATATAGATTATAATATACACATACATACCACGTAAATATTCTAAAGATTATGTATTTATCTTAAAAATGCGTCTGTGTGCTGCAAAAGCAATGATTCCCCTGGTGCAAGACTTAGGCGTATCAGTGTGCCAAAAGTCATGTTTATGAATACTGGTGAGATACCATTAGGTAGAACTCTCTCTCTCTCTCTCTCTCTCTCTCTCTCTCTCTCTCTCTCTCTCTCATCTCCTCTCTCGCACACACACACACATACATACAAACAAACACACACACACCTCCACTCAAATAATACAGTTTAGTATGTGTGTATGTGCACGAGTGCGCACGCGCGCAATAAATCAGATACGCGACGATATGCTGGTATAGAATGTATACACTGAATGAACCAAGAAACGCCTTCCTTTTCACCATTTTCATTGCAAGTTCAACATCACATTACAATGAACATTACTTTCATTGTCATTTCCCCAAAGGAACAATCTAATACCACCATCGCCGAAAAAAAAAAAAACTTTCACCCGATCAATACTAGAGAAATGACGAGTACTATGGAAAAGAAGGCTTATATTCTATAGGTGTCTCCCCTTTAATGCTGAAAGATATATTTACTTAAATACTTTACGATGTAGCCTAAGTCAGAGCAACTGTTAACGAGACTTCCAATGTCTCAAGAATTTCAATGAAAAGTCAGTTAACTGTTATCAGCCAACGTTGTATTTTGAAATACAAACTTGTTACACGAGGAAGCACTACAATAACACAATAATATAATGAGAAGAAAGAATGATGTAATTATTCCATAACAGTACACTTTCGGACGGCGTTGGTCTATTGTACACGGAAAAGCCTTTAGTCATTGTCAACTTCTAATAGTCGTCTTCCTTAAGAAGCTTCCTTTCGTCTCATGGTTTTCCAAGGCTTCATTTTGAGACGTTTTTCAACTTACACAGCGAATTTTACGTCAACAATTGAGTTTTATATTTATAACTCTCTTTATTTTATCGAAATACTCTTCAATTTCACCGTTGATCGAGAGAGCGTGTCCTCTCTCTATTGTACTGGTTTATGCGGCTTAGACACAAACACGTTGCACACGTACTTAGAAGCAGGTGTTTCATTAGGCCTACACTCTAGGTTGTAGTGTAGGTTTACATCTACGCAAAAATGCTAAAAGATGTCACTTCTTTTCTATGGTTCTCTTCTTCCCTCGAAGTTTTTATTTCTTTTCCCGTTAGGCACTTTTCTTCCTGTTTCTTTTTTTTCTTTCTTTTTAAAAAAATAATTTGCGTTACGAAAGCAAATTCTGTTTTTTAAAATGTTTTAAAAACAAACTGTTCGTGTACTTTAAAATCAACGCAAAATGTCATCTTTTTACAGTTTTGGAATTTATTGTTCAATTATAAATGTCCACAGCATCCCATTCACAACAAAGCATCGATTACAGAGAAACTAAAAGCTCAAAAACAGGATTTGGGCATTACTAGAACAAAGTAGAACATTTTACAACACACTTCTGCATTGATCACGCGAAAATGCATGGAAAATAAAAAGCACTACGAATCAAACAAGCCCAAAAGCCACTGGACAGAGGGAGACAGTGAGAGAGCGAGCGCCCGGTGCAAAGCGCTCTGTCCTCTGTGGTGGCTACGGCGGCAGTAACTTGTTCCCACCCGACCAACTCTTTAAAACCCGCGCCGGGGCTCCTAAAACCTGCAAGTGAGGCTGTTCCCAGACACCAACCACCGCCTCCCACCATGTCTGACGGCCCCCGGACCCCTTTTCATCCCTCCTTCCGTAGCATGTCTATATCTCCCACACCTCCCCTCAATGCTATGCTCTGGTTATTTTCATTATATTCGACGTCCGGAATGTCATGACTGATGGATACACGCCTTCAATGACACTTGCAGATATAATCATTTTTTTTCTGCTTCGTCTACGCTAATTTGATGAGAATATAATCTTGAGTGACACGGTAACGCTATCCAGTATGATAGGAACACAATGCAATGTCAAAATGTTTTCTACAATTTGAGATATTTCAAATATGTCTAAGGCCTACAAGAGAACTCAGTCAATCGTCAAATAAAAAATAAATAATTAAGTGCTATAATGAATATAAATTTAAAAGACCGCTTAGATAATCCCTTTGATAAATAAGTCATCCACTTAGATAATCCCTTAAATAAATACGTCATCCACTTAGATAATCCTTTAGGTAAATAATTCACGCACTTAGATAATCCCTCAGATAAATAATTCATCCACTTAGCTAATCCTTTAGATAAATAATTAATCTCGTAACGCAAGACTTAAAAAATCAATTATTATTATTATTATTATTATTATTATTATTGTATATTACACAAAATTAACACACTCCCTCCAAAGAAAAAGAAAACCATGATAGCAAAACCGAGGAAAATACAATCAAAAAGGGATAAAACAGGGAAAATAAAGTAGAGGGAATAAAGATAACTTGAAATCCTATCGCTATAATTCGCCACATTCCCGCCCCAGTTCCAGCTAGTGTCAATATAGGCGCAGAAGCGGCTCAGCACATTAAGATATTAGCACTACAAGGCGAAAATATTTACGCTCTAATTTTTTTTTACTTGTTCTTATTTATTTACTGCTTTCATTGGTGATATTGGTATATTGCTTTTCTCCTTGCTCTTATATTTTTTCTTCTTTCCAAATACCTATTCTATTATATATGAACTAGTTCAGTCAGAAGGAGGTATGCATATTTTAATCCATAATATAATATAAGTAAAATTACTACTGCTGCTTCACATGAAAATAATCTTTTCTTTTCCAATTAACTTTTATTTTATTTTTTCGTTTGTACTCACTATAATATATATAAAAATTAATATCCATATGCATTTGTCGAAAAATTTACGATACATATTTCTATCTATCTATTTACATACTACTTAATCACTTGAACTATATAATCAATATATTCCAAAACTGCTCACTTCCAGCAACAGTAGAAAAAGCACCTTTCCTTCGTCACCAACACAAAAGAAAATCAGTGAGAAGTTTAAATTTTAATATATGATAAAAGATAAGTTTCACAAAATAAATTTCATAAACCCCCCAAAAATTATAAATTGGGATTGAAGTAAAAAAAAAAATCATCAAAGAAGTGTAAAGAAAACAAATCAAACACAACCAATTTGAAGCAAGTAAAATAACACATGGTGTATATAAAAAGGTGCGCATACAAAATACATAAAATAGCAGCTAATGCATAAGTCATGTTCCCCACCAACACCCTAATCTAATATAGCTGAGCTTCCCTTCATCACAAAATAGTTATCACCCAAATAATGACCTCAGATCACGTGACCTGACCTCCCAATTAGTGTTAACGCGGCCACAGCAAACGCATACACGAAAACACCCGCATGAAGCAAGTAACAAACAAACAAACAAACAGGTCCAAAATGACTTGTTGCTTGAAGCCTTAGGAGTAAATCGCTTACTAAGAATATCTCACGGAAAATGCATCAAGGTAACACGTTCTCAAAGAATTTCCTTCACCTGATCGATTTTCGAAGTTTACTTTCTCAGCAACATAAAAATGATATAAGTAACTATTATTATTATTATTATTATTATTATTATTATTATTATTATTATTATGTAAGGCGAAAGACTGACGTCCTGCAAAAGGCAATGATAGCTACCATTACTATTATTGAGTATACTCTTATAAAATCAAGCCAAAATATATTGAACTTGTATAGCAAGTTACCACACAATTTCCGGTTAAACAGAAAATGCCAGCGCCAAAAATGCTTTTGTTTTGCTGTATTAGCACATAACATGACAAAACCTCATTTCTCTTATAAAATGCTACCTAATCCAGCCTCATTAGCTAAAATCAGCAAAGGAATGAACATGTATCAAGTACTATCTTAAAACGAAAATACGAGAAATAAAATCAGGCATACAAAACAATGCGTACAAGGAAAATCTGAACGTCGACGTAAAGCAAATATTTTACATATTAATTTCGAAATACTATAAAGGCTTGGAATGAGATAAAAGACTAAGAAAAGTAAAGAAAGAAATAAAATCGCCTACGCTAGAAGAAAAAAACATACGAGTTCACAACATAACAGTCAGCATTAATCTTACATAATACTATGGTAGACGAACGACCTCAAGAAAATAAGAAGCCAAAGATGAGCCTAAACGGATACCAGGAGACGTCTTTCTTTTCTCTTTTATAGGGCGCAGAGGGAGACAAATAACGTTCTTCCTCATTACAAAAAATCTCCGAACAGCTTTGGCAACAAAGTGGGAGATAGGGGAGCGACGATGCTAAATTTTCATTAAGTGTCGCAAAGAACGCATCTTCAAAACAAAGATAACAACGGTACACGCGTTCTCTTTCCGTTGTTAACTCTGTCAATGTTTCCTCTCTTACCACGGCGTGATCCACTCTCTCTCTCTCTCTCTCTCTCTCTCTCTTTCTCTCTCTCTCTCTCTCTCTCTCTTCCCCGGACGGAGAGAGAACTTTCTTGTCTGTTAGTACCGCAAGAAATATGTCCCCTCGCCCTCTTCAGATGGCAGAATGAAATAGCAAGTGGTGCGAAGGGCGAGAGAAGAGGGTCCAAGCGAGGCAAGGAGATGGAGAGGCGAGATCTATTTAGCTCTCTCACTTTCTCTCACTCAAGATATATTGAAGGTCTTTTTCCTGATCTCAGACTGATAGATCACTCAAATGTCGCTCCTCTGGTCTTTCAAGTATCTTTGGAATCCAATTTACGAATCTCCACCCTCAACTCCTACCGGCCTGTACCGTACGTAGTGAATAAAATATAAACATGAGATGTTTACACATACATACATACATGTATACATACATACATATATATATAATTATATATATGAGTATATAATATATATATTTCGTGACATCTACAGTAACGCACGTTATGTAGTGAATTACCTAACTGAATTCAATAAAAAATCCTGAACTAAAGTTCAGTGGCCCTGAAAATATTAGGTACAAAACAAGTAGGGCTAATTCAACTTTCTTCAAAGCTTCAATCACTTCTCTAATAACTTTACAAGTTCACGCATTCGCTGACAACTGCGAAGCAACTATCTTGAAACTTCCAAAACTATTTCAATTGATGTTAACCAATAAAAGAGCCAACAAATGCGCGGAAAACGGTAATAAACGACCAAATAAGAACACATACATTAGTAAAATATAATCAGGGAAGCACAACAGCACCATTTCTAAGTCCTTTTCTAACTTAACATAATAACAATAACCTACGACTTCAAACGAAATTAAATAAACAAAGAAGTGAAACTTCTGAATTCCAATGATTCGAAGTAGAGACAGAAACAGGTGTTGATATACAACAACCATAGGTTGCAGGAGTTTAGAACAGGTGTGAGGACAGATGTGTTTCGGTCACTCACCCTTAATGATCCTTATGTCATTGAACTCATGAACAGTTCGTCCTCGTCCCAGGCTTTCGTGTTTACGTGCTTCATTCATGCCTCATTTTCTTATCCCCTAACTTTGCACTTATATCTACTGTACTTTCTCTTGACTTTCCACATTAAACAACAAGGGAGACACACAATACAACCTTTTCCAGACCAATTTTTACACAAAACCAGTCACTCTCCTGATTCTAGTCTGCTAACCGCGTTACTTCCTTCACAAATGCCTTTAATCCCTATCAACGACTTATATATACTATAAATCCTCAACGCCTTCCCCACTGCCGTTGTATCGATCCTTTCTTATGCTTCCTCTAGGTTCAGGTGTACCACAATATCCCTTACTCTATGCTTCAAAGCGTCTTCAGAATGAACGCTTGTTTCATATATGCTCTCCCATGCTGTTATTCACCAATGAATTCCTTCTGTCTTACTTTCTCAGTCATAATCCTACCCCATATACATACACACATACACACACACACACACACACACACACACACACACACACACACATATATATATATATATATATATATATATATATATACACACACATATATACGACGTATATATATATATATATATATATATATATATATATATATATATATATATAAATAAATAATTACATCATTTGACAAAAGATACATAAACGCTTCACATTACATAGTCGAAATAAATATTATAAATAACTTCAACGCCAGAATATGCATGTTATAAGTACACCGCAAATCAAGAGATTATTTCAATCAATCAAAGGTTTAGCCTCCGAGCTAGCAGATGAAAGATCTTTCACTCTCGTATCAGAGTCACGTTTCTGATATACTGAAAACAGTGCATTAGTTTAGCTTGAATATGTTCTCTGATCCTAACGGACGGACGGACTGTATCCTATTACACACCCATACATTATTAAGCCAGTCACATTAGCCCACATTTTGAACAACACGGTATATAAAGAACATGGCACATGGAACGACACTCGTCTTTCCATCAGCGACCAAATATCCCACGCTTCCACCCACGGGAGCGCGCGCACGCACACACACACACACACACACATTACGCGAAATCACGAATGACCCTAATACAGGCAAACATAAACCCAAGACCGATAAGGAGGGCATTTGCATGTAGGGATCCAATAACAACGGCACTGTTTGGTTAGCTGTCGATGTACCATGGGAGAGAATTCATTTCAACGGGAAAAACTCCAGACAATGATTGACATTTAGTCAAATCATCGACGAATGATAGACTGGCTGCTAAAAGATGGACGGTATTGGAAGCCGTCTCCGCTGCGTCAATCACTGTTTATTACAGGAAAGGGAGAGATGAAACGGTATGAATGGATATGCATCGGTGTCGTCTCTTTTTATATTTAAATGTATATTAAAAAAAAAACCCAGCGAAGGAATATAATGAAACTCTATAAACTATAGTTGCTAATATAAAAGGCACCCAGCTGGTCTCATTCAGCCCAGATGGGGGTTTCTATTTGAGCGTCCAGGAAACAGGTACCTTCTTTGCTTCTCTGTAAAGGTATCTGTAATATATCTATTAAGAAATCCTTTTTCAAATAAATTCAACGAACAGCAACTAAAAAAAAACTGGGTATTCTTTTTCATAGCCATAAGATACTAAAGCAATATGAATGTACGTCAACTGATGTACAAGGTGTGTTCTATAGATGGTATCTAATCGCCTACGTTCGTTCGTTTCTTGCAGTCTAAATTCTTCGAGCGTACCCATGTCAAGGGCGTCCACCCACAAACGTACCCATATCCGTTCGGCCCCCAGTTCCAATCGGAAAACCGTTCAGTAAAGCATTCTCTGTCTATTACGGATTCCAGGTATGAAGGCATTGGCTTATTGGTGCCCTATTGATGCTTTTGATTCAAACCTTTCTGACTAAATTATTAGGGGGACTGAAAGTACAGTTCCAATAAAATACATACATCTAGAAACGTTATTGTGAGGCATTTACATAATATCTAATAAAAAAATTTCCCCATGACAATTGCTGAAGAACTTTCGACAAACATGGCTAGTATAGACATCACAAAGCACACATTCTGATGACATCTCAGCATCAAATCTATACACCTAAAACCAAAACTACAAAGATCAAAAATCTCCTAAAACGCAGACGATCCTGACATTTCAGTACCTAACACTAACACAAACACCTCATCTTCCTATGCCTCCAGAAAAAATTTAGGCCTACCCATCTCTATTGCACTCTTCCTGAACGAGAAAAACTAAAAGTCACTTTGGGCCTCAAAGCCTCCACCACCCACAAGCGACCTACGGACCGGGGCTTCACCAGCCGGGACGGGCTATGATAGATGACTGCAAGTATGATACAGCGTAAGTTTTATTTCCTTCCTTGGACAAGAAGGACTCGCAAGGGATGCGTTAGGAGAGATAAAGAGGAAGAGAAACGAGCAAATATCAAGAGACCACACACAAGATCTATGAACAAAGTCAGCGGACAAAAAAAGAGCAAAACAAGAAAGCGACAGTAAAATACAAGAGGGCCAAGAAAGAAAGAAAGAAAGAAAGAAAGAAAGAAAGAAAGAAAGAAAGAAAAACTTGGCAAAATGGCATAATTTAAGGGAAAAAAAATATAACATAAGAATTCAGGAAAGACGACAGAACTTACAGGAATTATAACACCAATAGAAACGAGGAATACATGAACAAAAATAAAAGAATACCAGAAACAAGGGAGCTTCAAGCGAGCAAAGAAACAGATCAAACACCCAACAAACCAAATATAAATCACAAACAGATTTAACATCCTTTCAAGCACGCAAACACCTACTAAGAGAAAATAAAAAGAGTGGAACGAGCAACAAAATCTGGGAACCTCGAGGCACGCAAGCAATCTATTTTTATAGTCCAGTCGTTTAAATGTTTTACCAAGAGTTCTAGTCCACTGGAAGGGAAAAAAAATTGTCTGCCTTCCTCTAATGGGCAATTATTAAAAAAATAAAATGAAACCGAGAGACGGGGATAAAACACTATCGTTCATTTTCAGTCAACTATTTCCATAAAATTTCTGATGAAAC
>NC_061108.1:113330465-113335465 GCF_015104395.2 Macrobrachium nipponense
AGCGTTGATGGAACTTACAACACACGTTGGGAATAACGTGAGTGACAATGGATCAAATTACACCAGGCATGTCACGAGAGTAGAGTGAATAAGCAGCTTTTCGTCTGGTTTGTGACTAAGCTAAGATTTGGATTTTAATAATCAGCTAACCAAAACAACGAATTTAAAACTATTTATATCTTAAGATATATTTCAAGCACCACAAAAATTAAGAAAAATTATTTAGTAAAATTTTACTCTAAGAAATATCCACTTCAATAAAGGAAAACCTGACGTCAAAGTAATCTCTCCCTTGAGAAAGTCCAATTATGTCTGACAGTAGACAATTACTTCTTTGGTCATACTACAAAGTTGTTTTGTTCAATGAAGCATGGAAATCATGACTGAACTGGATACAGTGTGATGATGGAGGAATGTGAATAAGTCAAAGAGAAGGGCAGGACTAGTCTACGAAATTTTTTGTAAGTTGAAGCCTTTTTGTATGGACCCTTGACGAACAACTACTTTGACTCACTGCTAAGGGTTGTAACGGAAATTTCGATTGCCAACGAAATGCTACAGACAAACCTTCCAACATCAGAAAATAACTCTCATACTATCATATTCGGCACCAAACCCCTTAGGCAGTGATTACTTCCCTCTACCAAACTACTAATACTATCATTGGCGGGCTCGGAAATAGAATTTTTTTTTTTATTTTCGTTAATTATCCGAGTTTCCTTAACACGTGATCTCGAATGGCGCTCAACTAAACTTTTCACAGACTTTGGAATCTACCTTTAGTTACCTGTATTTTATATTTTTTTTTTATTGTATAGGCTTGTAAGTACTCAATACGAACCTGGATTCTTAATGGAGATCAGAATAAGAAAAGTTTTAAAACGGGAAGAGGTTCTTTACATTTGCTCTCATTCTGATATTAAAGGATTCAGAGAACATGAAGATGAAAAGGGTAATCACGTTATTTCGATCATAAGATTTAACAGCAAATGATCTCTTTCCAAGAGTTAAACTAGCAAACAGTATGACACTATTCTCCAGAACTGAAGGACTATGACCGCTGATAACGAGGTACAGTTGACAAAATGGGAGTCGTATCATTAGGTAATGCCACAGCCTGTTAGTTTTAAATAACTTCTCAGTGAAAATGAGTGAAAAATGCGAGAGATTTCATTACCTATAAGTGACAGAATTGTCAATTTTCTCTTACAAAACCAATAAAGAATGGAACAGAATTAATGTGATGATGAAGCTGGAGGGATAGGCGGCCATCCTAAAGCTATTTGCGTAAAACGGCCGAATTCACATGGGCCTAATGATGACTGATGATGAAATATGAGAGAGAGAGAGAGAGAGAGAGAGGAGAGAGAGAGAGAGAGAGAGAGAGAGAGAGAGAGAAACGAAACACAGATTACATAAATACCCAAGTCAACAATGAATCAAATGCTCACGTAAAATTTTCCTCCACAAAAACGAAAAACGCCCATGTGCGTGAGTACGTGCGCACTACCAAACAGACAGCTGGTGTCTTTCGCGTTGTCAGTCAACATCTCGAGCATCATCAATCAAACAGTGTTCCATTTAAATAGCCTTTCCTGTGGCTTGATCTCACTTGAAAGCACATTCACTTGAGACTGAACTCGTTCACAGGACAACGACTCTTCTGTGAGTGCAACTTTATCTTCTAGTCTGGGAACTGCGACGCTAAAACTGAGACGAAAAAAACGTATATAATAAAAAGATAAGGCATTCTAAACAGTCATTACAAGTAGCGTCAAGTTCTGTTTACCACTTGAAGAACCCACTTTATTTAATCATTTAATTATTTTAAAATGTTTTACTTCTAGGCTATGTTAAAATATTTCTAACAACGAGGATTAAAATGATTTTATTTCTGATTCTCTTTACTTTGAGACATGCCTTAAATGATTGATTGGTGGCTATCTGGTGCCATAACTACCAGGGACACTGACGCTGGAGACATCACTTAAAATTCATTTTGTTAACGTCTCCTTACTTGGCAATATCCCATTAAAATTTTTGCTAACATTTCAAAAAATGAAATAAAGTTCTTAATTCCGGGTCTTTCTAATCAAACTCCCATGAATCATTCTAATGCTTCAAGACATCGACAGTCTTTTACCTTAAAACTCAAATAATTTCAGAACATTCCATTATGGTATTATTCTCTACTACTATAACTGCCTGTCCCTGTGGAAGGAATTAGAAGCGCAGGAGAGCTACAAAAGGAAAGCAAAACTTGGGCATAATGGCCCATTAAATCCATGTGTCTTAACAGAGCGTAAGATGACATGTAAATATACACCCTTCATACTTGGCTATGCGTAGGCTGCGGCATCCTTATCAGCTCTACTTATTTATGTATCTACCCAGCTGTTTTCTAAATGCACCTCACTAGTAAAATGAAAAACCATAAATGAACGGTCTATACCCGTATATGCACAGCAAGTAAAATTCTAACTAATAGAATATAAATAGTTGATAAAAGCGAAAACAAACAATATACATCTCGCCCAGGGGAAAAAACACTGAAGGCCCCAAGTCAGCAGCTTGAGGGAACCCCAGCTTACGTAACACCTCTGTCCGAATGTCCATGTAAGGACAAGAGGCGAGACGATTCGGAGAACCCCTCTCTCTCTCTCTCTCTCTCTCTCTCTCTCTCTCTCTCTCTCTCTCTCTCTCTCTCTCATCTTTATTTTTACTTCTTCTATCATAATTTGCATGGCAAAGTTACCGCATACTGTAGGAGTGACGTAGATGGTGGAAGACAAGGCCTTCAGTGACAATGAAATACTGATAACTCGAGAGATCTAGCAATTCCTTTCAATGACTGCCAAGTAAAAAGTTAATTGATTTTACCCCAAAACAAAACATTAGGTAGTGATTAATGTCCTTGGAGCAAGAGAGAATAATGGAATAAAGGTAATGAATATGCACGTGTACACAGACAGGTACACGTATAGCTGTGCGGATAATACACATTGATTTAAATTTTTGCTTGAAGACTATATATATATATATATATATATATATATATATATATATATAATATATATATATATATATATGCACACCTAATTTTGCTGATCGAACTACCAGGGGGCATAGTAAGTATATGACTTGTATTTTAATTCCCGTGAAAGAAAATATAACAACATATATTTATTTACATATGGAGAAGAGTAGTATATTTTGAATGTAAATAAACGAATTAAAGCAACTACTATAGTGATGAACTCTTTGTCTAGTATACTATATAAGGTCGGAAGACTGGTTGGACGAGAAGTGGTGAAATGGCTATAGTGAGTGAAGGAAGCCACTCCAGTACGTAGCACTTTTTTAAATGGTTTGGTCATGTGGGGAAAAGAGAGGACAGCAGGCCAGTGATGTCTTTATTAATTCTGTATAATTCAGAAGTGTCCGGGGGGAGTACACAAGAAAGTTAACAGTACTGGATAAATAACTTCGAATAACCACTGGAAAATAAGGGCCTTCATATCCAGGAAACGCAAGACCGCATGCAATTAAGTTCCCCAAGCTCAGTATGTGTAGGGGGTTCATGGCGGTCATCATTACCCTTTGTGTAAGTGTAGGAAGTGACAGGTGTCGTTTGGTTTCCCGCAAAGGGAATTGATCCATGATTCCAATTGGATGTAGCAGTGACCGTTGTGTTGTTCTCCTATGGAACCAGGCCCTGTTAGGGAAAAGAGCCTAATATATATATATATATATATATATATATATATATATATATATATATATATATATATATATACACACACACATACATGTAAAGATGCACCACTTCCATACAAAGGTTTTCAATTTACCTTTTACATTTAACCCGATGCGCGGAAAATAACCATAAACAAATTGCAGCTTCATGGAGAAATGTGATGCTCAAAATTTACTACACACTGTTAACACGCAACTCGATACTTCGAACGAAGTCCATGTTTCTGAACAGTTACCGATCAAATAATCCTGAGGTAGCAGGAACTCTCTCTCTCTCTCTCTCTCTCTCTCTCTCTCTCTCTCTCTCTCTCTAAGATTCAAGTTACAGAAGAATGGCCGCACTGAAGAATGAACTATTATTCGGAAATGCCTATAAATGGAGCCTTGTGTTTTGAGTCAGCACGAAATAACTACCGACTGAAAACAGAGGCCGCTACTTTACTCTTTATCCCACCATTACGACATAATCCCGATTGGGGTCAAGAGCCAGAACAAAAGTAAATAACCTCATATTAAGACAGACTCTCTCTCTCTCTCTCTCTCTCTCAAGAGATAGCAGCTATGCTGAATCTAAAAACTTTCACGAAAATAAAAAGAACTTCAAGGTGTCATGACCAGAAGATTTTTGTGATATCTCATAGAAATACACATTTTGTGTTTCTAAGTGTGTATTAGTTTCTTACCAGTTACCCACTGCGCAAAGAACACAGCATTAGTCATGATTAATGACTGTGTCCCTGGTCGCTTTGCTTGCTTTGTAATTGATCGAATATTTGGAAAGTCAGATTGGAGATTCATACCAGAAGCACACGGTCTTTGATTTAGAAATACAAATACCATTTGATTCATGAAACTTTTCGCCCCTTTCGCATGATAAGAACACTTAGGCACTTCAGGCGGATATTTATTTTGTATTTGGGAGCAGCTTCTCTGCTTACTATGATGAGGGACCGTTCTCTACATGGCAGATAAAAAGCTCCGCCATTTATTGTGACAACTTTCAGTTCTTACTTTCGCCTGACTGCACCTTTCGTTCAGGGCTCTCAACACCCACGCCGCTTTCAAGTCGACGAAGAACTACTATGCAGCTCAATAAAATGTCAAAGGATAAACATGTTAACACAGGGAGTCATTAAACAATTCACAACATTTGCCAAATTTAAAAGCAAAACGTTCCCCTTTGCAGAGAATAATCTACTATCCAAACGCATTCCTCCGAAAAACAAAAATTCTAGCCACCAATT
>NC_061108.1:113340465-113377965 GCF_015104395.2 Macrobrachium nipponense
TCATCATTGAAACAGGGAGAGCTTTATCTGGGTATACTCAATCCCAAGTAAGCACCAACGAGGTTACGAGACAGGCAAGACAAAAAAAAACTAAATAAATAAAAATAAAATAATAAATAAGTAAGAATTAGTGATTCTTATGCAAATGGGCAGAGTATCAGCAGCCATCGACGTAAATATAGCAAAGTGTCTATTACAACGGCGGTAAGGTTACATCGCCTTTTATGCACTTGGAAAGTTTGTTCAGTAGAAGCGAAGGAGAAAGGAGGAGGGAGTGAAGGGAGGAGGGAGGGAGGTCGAGAGGGGGAAAGAGAGGAAGTCAAGACAGTGGCTGACAAACAAACACACAACAGAAGCTGCAGCATGCATGAAGAGAGAGAGATTTTCAGTTAAAGAGAGGAGAGAGAGAATGAGTGCGATTATATTCGTGCATGACTCAGACACATACATAATATATATATATATATATATATATATATATATATATATATATATATATATATATATATATATATATATATATATATATATATTATATATATAATAATATATACGTATACACTTCTACATCTTTACATTTTTCCTCGATCTCTCTCTTTCATCTATATTTATTAGCACTCTAATAAGTCGATTTTTATTGACAAATACATCTTTATTAAATTTATACAATATATATATATATATATATATATATATATATATATATATATATATATATATATATATATATATATGTCTACAGCTCTTTTCTTTCCTTTTCCATATTTTGATTAGACTTGGTAATACGCAGTCGGTCCTTGGAATTGAAAGTTTCACCGTTTTCAGTTAATTCATTCTCATGAGCTGGCGTCACAACAAAGGACGCAGACATCGAAGTTCACTGGACGTTGACTTGGCTCATGAAGTACGTAATTCAGACCTTCCGTTTCGTTATGACAGCAACAATAACCACGAGGAAAACGTTATGATTACGGTTAAAAGACACATATACAAGTAAAAAACGCATATAGTTGTAATTAATATAGCAAGAGTAGCGGCCAAACAACAACAAAATATAGAAGTAATAGAAATAACAACAACAACAACAACGAGGTACGAAAACTGTAAAGGGAATTTCCTCAACCTACGGAGAGGCTGCCACTGAAGGGTGAAATCCTATATAAAATAGATAATCATCAAGGTCCCCTTCCTTTTACTCGTTTTCAGAGAGAGAGAGAGAGAGAGAGAGAGAGAGAGAGAGAGAGAGAGAGAGAGAGAGAGAGAGCGCTAGCTTTAAAACACTTCTGCAGCTACAGGATAATATCTTTTCATGGACGATAAACCATCAAATTTCTCTTCTTAAGCCAGAACGCTGGAAGTAAAACAAGAGAGATAGAGAGAGAGAGAGAGAGAGAGAGAGAGAGAGAGAGAGAGAGAGAGAGATCTCCCTCCCCAGGAAGAAGTCTCAGGAAGATATAAAATTCCACAGTAGCCAAGACATAAAAGTCCATAAATTCTATTGAGAGCTGAAAAGAAAATAGCTGTGAGCGAGACCAACCCCTAATCCCCGGTGACGTAAGACTGCTTCTTTCTCGCACTGGAGTTGCGGTCACCAACACCTTACGTTGAGCTCAATTCGAAAATATGCAGTTGCAATGAGAACCTGTTGTCATGCTGGTCACTATTTGAGGAAATAATCAAAGTAGCAGGAGGCATGAAATACAATGACATTTCAATAACAAACACGAAGTATTTCAGCCGAGCTCGCATCGCTACCAGAAGTATTTGTGAGATTCCTTCACCATAGCGATCAACAAAGTAATCTTTAATCGTTATCGTGCAATGAAGCAACAACGACAATAACTATCCTGGTTGGCGTTAAACTACCCATTGTTAGAAATATTATTCCGCCATTTATTTATATCCTCTTTTTTTTGGCCCTTGTGATCATAATCGTAGCCTCAGCAGTTCATAATATTAAGTCAATCAATCAATCGACCTTGACAAGATCCAACCAGTAACCAGTACCTGAGACCCTGCCATGCGTGACCCCAAGATTCGACTGTATTCAGTGTATTCTACCTTCAATATTTTTTAGCTCTGCGATCTGAATACAGACACGGGGACCGCAATAATCATTGCCACAGTAAAAAAAAAATGACTAAGGAGAAGTGTGACCAAAATAAATACCATGAATCATCATTCGGATTTTGTTGGATGTTCAACATATTGATCTCGTGTTTATAAGTACATTTATATTTACAAATCAATTAACCTTCCAAGGCTATACATTATCAATAGGCTAATTTACACTTGTAAAAGTGATCATACGTTTTGTCATGTTTACTCTACGATTAATCCAGGAATTCCCTCCTTGAGAACAACAACAAATCCTATGCGTAGCTGAGCACATAACCGAGTCTTGTCAGAAGAGTCACTGTATAAGGAAGGGGATTATACAAGATTAAATTCTATACGCTGCAAAACGAGATTCTACTGTCATCGATTTAATTGTAAAAAATTGAAAAAAATCGGTGGAGCAAGCCTGCTTCAAGAACTGCACTGAGAGCTCTCTCTCTCTCTCTCACTCACTCACTCACTCACTCACTCACTCACTCTCTCTCTCTCTCTCTCTCTCTCTCTCTCTCTCTCTCTCTCTCTCTCACACACACACACAATTTCCTTAAGAACACCACACTTCACAGACCCTTTCCGTGGAAGGACCCAAATCTTTTAATAAGCAATTAACACACATCCCGAATAGCTCTCCTCATCTGGCCCTAAAAACCACACAACAGCAATTAACCCGAATTCACACCGCGATTCGACCGCAATTTCTAAATTTATAGCCTCGTTGTTGACGGCATGAAGAAATGGGGCACTTTCATATAAATGTCACGCTAGGTATTTCCTGGTCAAATAATTGTTAAAATGGTGTCCTAGAGCTTGTGAAAAGTGTTATTCACATTTCACATTATTATTTTTCACCAAAAAGAGTGACGAATCTATCACGTTCAATTTTTTCTTTTTTCAATGAAGAGTTATGGCAAAAAGTTAACAAACCTTTTTCTCGTCAATGACATTATGTCTAAGTCTATACGTCTGTTTTCCTATATACATACATACATACATACATACATACATACATACATACATACATACATACAAATATAGAAAGGTAAACAATATTACATCATGTTTAATTAAACACATGCAAGAGCTCTTATTTTGTTCAATATTCACACAATCTTAAAGGAATTAAATAAAATCAAGGCAGGACAGAAAAAAAAAAAACACGGGAAGACTCCAAGAAATAGGGAAAACGAAAGGGGAGGACGATTCCAAATTTAGGCAGCATTAGGAGATTATAAAAACCGTATTATCTTGGGATTACTGAATTCCACTTATTTTTAAAACAGAATCTCTTTTAATATTATACTGTAAGGCAGAAATCATGGCAAAGGACAGCTTCTTTTACCTTTTTCTTACTAGAAAAGAACTTAAAGGCCAGGTGGGGAAATCTCTGCCGTTATCGTCTACCAAAAGTTAGACGGATATTTTCGCTTCTGCCTTCTGCATAATGAAGAAGAAGAAGAAATTCAGCAGCACATGGGTGGTCCTAATTAAAACCGCAAGCGAATAGTTGATCTGAGAACACAAACTCAAGTAGACTACTAACAACCGCGATGATGAACTGAACGCAAAAAGGCAATCATTTCTCCATCAATTTGCTGAACAAAGACGAAACCAAGCAATGTAAAATGAAGCGAAAACGACACACAAGAAGCGCAAGGCCCAGATCTCGATAAACCCGAAGAAATACGTTGACTGGGTAATAACTCACAGAGCCGAGTGCACCTGGGGCCTCTGAATCCTCCAGAATTTGAGGGAGATTCCGATCATAAGTCCCTACCGAGGCATGATGAGGCCATTTACGACATTTCGCACGACTCCCGAGATCGAAATGCACATGAATGCGGAACGCCTGGCCCACGGGCTCAGCATACTCAAGTCGTCATGGCACCGCGTGAGTCGTGGCACGTCCCAAGAGCTACTGAATAACAAAAACAATGTCATAACCCCTCACTCGACCATTAAATAACCATAGACCCAACGGACACATTTCAAGAGCCCTCGGGAATTTTATTCGCATACGAACCTCGCTCTAATGAATGGTAAAAACGGTACGAAATCCATTAAGTGATAAAGTAATGACAGATCTTACAGTCAGTGGAATGCAAAAAGCATCCCTCAAGCGAGGCAATAAAAGCAAGATCCCTTCTTCTTATGCGAGGCACGAACGCAAACTTCCGCACCAAAGCAAGAAGTCCAACAAGTTCTCAAATTCCCGCCTTTTCAATAACCGGTTCCCTGATTTGGGAGACTTTTAAGGACACGACGAACATCCGTAGGTAAAAATCGTAATTCTTTTTCTCTTCAGTTTCCATGGCACCAATATTGGCATTTTCTTTAAAGGTCAATCGAAGTATTTTGTTTCAAGTTATACAAGTCGCAAATGTTTTGAGGCATTCGACACGCTTTAATAATGAAATTCTTGACGACAATTTTTGCATGATTCAAACACGATGCAATCAACTACTCTTTCGAAATGCGAACGATGCCATAAAAGTTGACTATATTCTAGGTGACATGCAAACTCGCGCACGTTCCCCTCAAAAGCCGCCCTTGTATCTAAGCACCCTCACGGTTAAAAGGCAATGTATTATAAGTGGTGATGTCACTATGCAAATGACGATGTCGTGACATCACGTGATTTTGATGAGATGGTTCGCATTACAAAGACTAAGTTACATCTCGCGTTACAAAACGATCCTGTTATGAAGTCATTGTCGCAAGAGGACTGAACGTCAGAATAACCTAATTACACGTTTCTATATAATTAACCCGGCATAAAAGACACAGAAAATATGATTAGGTACGAGAAAAGACTGTCTCGTGGTCACAAAACTTCTTGACGAAGTGACCACGGAGAAGTCACAGACAACGGCATCTAGAAAAGAAGAATCTTCGTAAAATACGAACGAAAGCCACAGTCACTTTCGCTTATCTTTTCTTTAACTGGTTTGGAGAACGTCATAAAAGCATCTGCAATCCTCCTCTCATCTTCAAAGGTCACTAGCTACGGCAGAT
Organism: Macrobrachium nipponense; assembly: GCF_015104395.2. Taxonomy (NCBI): domain Eukaryota; kingdom Metazoa; phylum Arthropoda; class Malacostraca; order Decapoda; family Palaemonidae; genus Macrobrachium; species Macrobrachium nipponense. The sequence continues at coordinate 113,345,596 of NC_061108.1, forward strand.
TAAAAGTTTGAGTGACAATTGATTTTGAGGAAGTTTCCGTTTGATTATGATATTGCGTTAATGAATTACTGTAGAGAAGTGAGAAAGACTGGTGAAACAGTCTGAATATTTTTTTTAATGGTAAACGGAAATCGAGGACCCAGTAATGTTGTTAGCTTGCAGTTGGTTGACTTGCATACTTTAGAATAAATACTGTGAGTGGTGTTTTAAAAGACGAGACAATCACAGTGAAGGCAAAGCAAGGAAGATAGATTGTGGTCACGGATTGGTTTTGTGTTTCCGAGAAAACGGCAGGGAAAAGAGAGGGAGACCCGAAGTGACGACTGACAGAGGAAAAACGTCAGAACGAAAATTCGAGAAGTGCGAGGGTGAGCTCATTACTGGAGCTAAGCCCGGTCAAATTCCCGTGAACCAGACTGCTGCGTAGGGTTAAAATTGTCGAAATCCCTGCAGACAAATTTTTTATGCTCTTTTTATTAATTCATTCTTAATGGCAACTGAAAGATGAGAGTCTATTGTTTGTTTCTATCGGTTGCCAACGCGAACTACAAAACAGCTTATTGGCGAATAATGATAGATGTCATTTTTAAATTTCAGCAAAGTGACTTCCATATTTGTAAATAAAGTATACACAGTGAAACAGTACGAATAACAAATGGGAATAATCAACAACATCCCGAGAGGTCCTGCACATATGAACAAACAAATATGGTAAAATTATGATAACCTAGTGATGGTCACATAAGGATCTTCCTTATATTACTTTAATGAACTTCATTATGCCCATTCATATGCCCTGGCCATTTTTACCTGCATAGGTAAGGTCTAGGAATCTGACCAGACCGTGTAAGACCTCTTGGAAATTTTCAGACGCTGAGCGGTGCACTTAAAAACGACTACAGTGACGGAAGTTTGCATTGTAGTTAACCAAAAACTGGATTTGGATTTAGGACTACAGCATAAAACAATAGAAATAATTTACAAATAATCGACACTGAGCAACGACTTTCCAATCAGTGCTTTCTTGACAATAAGTTGAGCCTGGTCAATTGAAAGAATAAAATTAACCTGTAAAACGGAACCAATCTTCAAGTAAAAATCCATAAAAATAAAAATAAATTACAACAAGGCATATTGCTCAAATCTCTTTCAGCACCCAAATGAGAGAAAAAGACCAACGCACAGACATTTCTCATCATAATGTAAGATCTCTGGGAAGTAAAGACAAAGTGGCACTGATATTCCATTTTGTTTTTACTAAAGCGTTCAAATACCTGCACCTTGAAAGGGAGAAATCACAGGCCTTGGAACAATGTAATGAACTGGACTGATGATTACGCCAGCCCGGTTGAGACTTCAGAAGGGGGACCCACGAAAGTTTGAAGGACACTTCCACAGTCAAATTCCTTCACCGGTATTTCATGACTGACGCCAGGCCCCAAACTCGTTAGACTCTTGAGCCTTCATGGAATCCCTGGTCCCTCAACGACTCCAAGGTAAATACAATAAAAGTAAATAAATAAAAATTCTATTATAAAGTACAATTATTTAGAGCACCTTTCCCGAACTATTTTTTATCGATAACTCTTATTCACATGAGAACCGTATATTCACAGCAATAATGCAAACGATTTCAAACACTTATGCCACGTTCATATATGAACTGTGACATTTACCTTTGCCTTCATCTGCCCTTAAAGTCCTTCCTAGAGTTAAACAATGCAAGTGGTTTTAGAAACCTCTCTCTCTCTCTCTCTCTCTCTCTCTCTCTCTCTCTCTCTCTCTCTCAGTGAGCACAGGTAGCTAACTTAGCAACCTCGTCCTTGCATTGAATGACTAATTTACATGTTGAATAAACTGAGGTTACACGAGTCCTCCAATTAAGATATCGGTACCGATGCAGAGGAAACTTTCTCCAATCATAAGACTAATTAAGCCACATTTTGGCATGCTACTTACATATTCCGCATATATTAGGGCATTCAACAATGGTATTTGTCAGGAACTGAAAACCCTCCCGTATACAACGCATAATTTCAAGATTCCCAACCTAAGCCTTCAAGAAAACAAGGAAAGAGTGATATAAAGAGTGTAATGGCGGAAATGAGTGAATCGATATACAACGTACTCTATAACCAGGAGAAATCCTTAAGAGACCAGTGGAGAACTCAGGAAGATTATATATATTACAACAAGATGTGTGCATTACTTGCTTTTGCTCATGTCTCCACTTGGATTAGAGCCCCGCTGAAGGTCGTTTTGAACCGCCACATAATTATTCCTTGAATTCTTCGTTGTTTGTTTTTAGTGGTTTTGTTTCTCGACAATGACACGTAAATGCACTTAGATGCTACAGCTCGGCTTTTATCTCCCCACAATTCTTTTCTGTACTGGTCTTGTTCCTTTGCTCAATGTAAATCATAATATAAAGGGTTCGTATTACTACAATGTTTATATATATATATATATATATATATATATATATATATATATATATATATATATATATATATATATACTCTATACTATATATATATATATATATATATATATATATATATATGACATTAAGCTACAATTGTTCTTTAATATCCAATTCATTCAACCCAGGGATTAGTATATTTTCATATAGGTTAACCGAAAGGGAGTTTTTCAGTTGATAATAATCCCGTCCTCTCGTGGATTCGAACCAGCGCACAGAGGAGAAACCAGCACTCCAGTGCAGTTACCGACAAGGCCAACAAAGTAACGTCCCAGGTTTGAATCCACGAAATAGTGATGTTACCGACCAGGCCAACACTTATTGGACTGGTCGGTAACATCACTGAAGTCTTGATTTCTCCTCTGTGTGCTGGTTCGAATCCACGAGAGGACGAAATTATTATTTTCTAGGAAATTCACCTACGGTTATCAAATTATATTAATTCCGAGGTAGAGCGAATTGGATATTAAGGGACATTTGTAGCTTAACGCATATATATGAATCACGGTGATGTGATAAAAATCTCATACATACATACATACATACATACATACATATATATATATATAACTATAAATCATCAAATACATATATAGTATATACATATTCACAATAATTTTATGGTTTACCCATTTTCAAAGTCATTTAATATATAACATAGATATATTTATCTGGCCTTCGAAAGCTACTGGTAATTAAGGAGAAAAGTCATGAAGCCTACATAAACTTTAATTTTCTATGGCCATTATTTATCAGATCTACAATATTATTCAGATTAGCCTGAGTAAAACATCATTATGCTCATTTTCATTCTAACCGAAGTGAATTGTCTGATTGTTGAAATAGTTTCAGATTACTTAGCAAACATGTCTTGCTACTGACACTGTAATTGTCAAATCATAGCAACCAGCGGAAAAACTTACACTGCCATTTTGGGGTATGTTGGGAAGTGAGTTGGCATCACTGACCTCTGTTGTTGCCACGCCAATGCATAAATCAATCATCGGACAGCGACTGACAATTGTCAGATTTTGTTCTTTTTCTTTTCCAAGAATATGACATTCTGACATTAATTACCCACTAACAATATACATCGGCCATACTTGCGACAATTAGGCGGTGCATAAAGTCGGGCATGGGGCTCTACCAAGAGCAGATAAAGTTTTATGACTAGGAAGAGGAACCAGACGATAAATGAGGGAATTGCAAGGAAGAGAAAAATGGAAGTATGCGGATGCTAAAGGACTGGTCGGTCGATCACTTCAGATGATGAACACAACTTGTTTATTGATCAGATTCAACCAGTTTCTTCGGGATAAGTCGGAGGGGTTTTGTATCGCCTTTATTTCTTATAAGTTCTTGTCAAAACTTCTGCTGCACCACCTACTTGCTTCATTTATGTACTTAAATACATTCATTTATTTACTTATTTCATTCTCTAGGGTTCTGGTCTCTTATATTTTAGTATGTGACCTAAATTATGCACATATGATTTTCGTAACAGATTTCATAAGATTCTGTTATCTATTCTTAATTGAATTTTCACTGAAATAAAGAGATTTTATGTAGAAAGTGAATTTTTAGCATTCCATAATTAATTTACAGACAGATAGATAAGTAGATAGGTAAGTGCATACGTGCCTCAGTTTATCTAAGCTATTACTGCTATGTAACTATGAATTGCTTTATTTCAGTTTATTCACTACTGTCTTCCTCTTTTTCTCCTTTTTCTCATGTGTCATAAAGGGGGAAAAATAAATCCAGTGCAAATCACGATACTCATATGTCAATCATTTTCACTCTGAATAACCTTGAGAAATCCAACTGCGAAGCGAAGACCCCCACAAGACCCACTTTTGCGGTGTCATTTGGATGTTGGCGGTTTCTTCATTAGGTGCCCCAGGGAAGACTACGCTTCGATTAGGTTTCTCCGGCGGTGCCTTTAGGCGATATGGGAACTGCATATTTTCTCAAGGACAAATGCAGGCAAACTCTCTCTCACTTTCAATCTCTCCCTCTCTGTAACAGTCAGTCATTTTACTATTAATTTATCTTATTTTCTAAAATTTCACTTCTCTCTCTTTGCATTCGCTGTCTATCGGTCCGTCTGTTGTCTGTTCTTCACACCACTCAAACTTATGAAGGCTGACCTTGAATAATTCTACTGAAAATAAAAGTCCAGACATTGTAATTATCTAGCTTGAAGGCAGGAAGTACTGGCAGGTGGCAACTAGTTAAAATCTAACCAAAGGAAGAAACAATGTAAATCATTCATTAAAAGTAACTCATAAATGTGTATGAGAGAGAGAGAGAGAGAGAGAGAGAGAGAGAGAAGCCGCCAAACAATGCACTTTAATTAAAAATGATATAAAAGGTTGGCTCCCTTTATGGCAACGCCAGCCACACCCAACCACTATCCTTTGATCTTCTGCAAGGCAGAATTAGGAAAAAAATTAATCTCACCCAACTTAATTCCTATTCATATGCCTACGACTTCTTCATTCTTTGACTTGTTATCCGCTGTAAGCGATTCTCTGGCTCTTTCCTTTGTTTTTTCATAGAGAACTAATGCCTTCTATTTCGTGGAGGTGTGCAATGTCTTTCGGCCTGTCCCATAAGAATGCATGCGCATTTTAAATGTTCACAAATGAGAAAATAATACAGTTGAGCTTTCTTAGATGATTAATATAAACAATTTATCGACTACTCTAGTATTTCTTGAATAACATACGACTCTTTGATCAGCGCGGCTTGTGACCGAGAAACTAAGTCATTCCAAACAGATTTTGCAACATTTCCTTTAACCAGGTATCATTGAAATTCAGTGAATAATACCATTGGGTAAATGCAAAGCCTTAAGTTCCCAGCGGAAGCCTTCTGTCTTCGCTGAAAAAAAAATAGGAAAAAATATGTTCGGTTGACGTCAGCCTACACGTGATGTGCTTTCCGACCTGGCTCTCACCTCTCAAGCGTGCAGAATTCTACTCGGTAATTTCATACAGCCTTCTTTGATCTAACCTATTCCAGCGGCGTCTTTGCCGTGGACGTATCATTATCAAAACAAAGCTTTTAATCTGCTTAAAATCGACGTTTCTGTGAAAAGAAACTCTGGTATTACTCTACAACATTTCATTATTGACCTGATATGGGAAAATTTAAATGTGCATACTCTCATATGGAAATTGTCGTGGAAATATCAGGAAAAAAAAGCTAATCTAAAATTTAAAAATATAGAATCACAGGTGTGTTCCAAATAACACTAAGTGATTTATTAAACAAAATTATGGCAATATATAAAGCAAAAGCGTCCTCTGCACTCAGTGACACGCACCATGAACCAGTAATATTACACTCCGAAAGAAACCCGAGAATACAGAGACGCTAAAATAGCAGATTACCAACCATCACCTCACTCTTTTCTGTTAGGTCAATCAGAGACAAAAACTTAGCTGCTGTCACACTTCTTAAATAGCGATTTGTAAAATCGTGGTAATATCACTGCTGCCAATAACATTTACGACTTGACTGAAAATTACATACCGGAAAAAAAAGAGGCCATTTAAAAGTTGAAGGCAAACCACAGCAAAGGAGGTCTCATCTTTGAAGCAAATCACTTAGAAAAGAAATTACTCTGAGCTCCCTTATTTATGACAAATGCTTCGTGCACTCTTGCGTTCAGCATCTTTATTGGCTAATTATGGAATCGGCACTTACAACCATTGCCTCTGATGTGAATCCAGTATCGTTTGCACCTCCATTTGGATGACTTCTTAGGTAAGCAAAGTCGAAGGCACTTCCTCTTCTAGAGAAGAAAATAAGAGAGTAATACAAAAGACACTCTAAAATACGTAGGCTCGAAATTACAAGTCAAATACCTAACTCGTGTGCGACAGATGTATATTTCTGCAACATCAAAACAGACTCCGAATAGTCGGCTCTGAATTTAATGGGTTCGAACCAGAATATCAATTAAGGAATATGATCGTTAACCAACAAAACTTGGGTGATTGGAGCGGCGCAGCCACCTGCGTCTCTACGGCAAGAAGGATTTCACTGGCCTCGAAAAAGCAGCAACAGTAATGATAGTAATAGAAGTAGCGGATATTGAGCACGAAAATCACACACTGTCATGTGTGTAGTTCAAAATATTCAGAGAGCCCATATAGGCCATAGAAATTGTCCTCATACACACCTTTATACGTTTATATGTTGGTGTGTGTGCGTGTAAGCCTTTTTCCTTTGCACAGGATAGCTTCAGCAGGTGTTAGACATTGGTTATCAGCAAGTCTTATGGGTGGAGTTGCTAGCATCATGTCACATATATCTGCTCGTAATTTTTCCTCTTACTCTCTATTCGTATATATACAAGCTAAATATGAGTGTGTTTCATGAATACTAGGACATGTCAGATTTATTCTCGGTAGAATTATCTTAAAACTCGTACCATAACCCCTCCTTTTATCATAACAAAGCAATAACACCGTGTCAAGAAATAACTGCCAAGTAACCAGAATATGATAACATATCATAGTATACTACATAAAGAAAGCTTCAACGAAAGCACAGATAAAAACAAACATATTCTGGAGTACAGTAAAGGAAAAGATAAATAAATAAGAGGGAATCTATTTTCATTTATTTTTAGTAACAGAGGATTCAGTTGCGTCTTACTACGACCAGTTATAACGAAAATAATCAGACTTTTACCTCTTAAGATTCAGTTCCCTCTCTACGCTAACTTTTAAGCTTAGCTGCCATAGACAAAATGATATTTCGTTTATACTTTATACTTTAATGTTTTCATTACCACCAACAGTGCATTTAAGCGTTAAAAAGTTTTTCTATCAGTTGCTAAGCTTATCATTTTGGTCAAATATGTACAAATCTATATTGCTATAAATTCCAACTCTTAGTACAACAGCTTTGCTCTCTCTCTCTCTCTCTCTCTCTCTCTCTTCTCTCTCTCTCTCTCTCTCTCCATGATGCAGCACCTCCTAAATGCGCCTCCATCACTACCACTTTGAGATGACATCATGCAATGTGGTGCACAAACAGCCCCACGTGGTGACAACATCTTTTATGACCTCATCACCCACATTTCCATCTCAAGGCTAAATTTTCTGCTAAGAAGAGGAAGAAGCAGAAGAAATGTGACGTCATCACTGAACCATCTCACGGGGCAACGGGAGAGAAGTTGCCGCTTTTGAACAGGGGAAGGGATGGATGCTGGTGGCCTCCTGAGATGGACGGATATCGGGAAGAAGGAATGATGCTGCTCCTTTCGGAGAGAGAGAGAGAGAGAGAGAGAGAGAGAGAGAGAGAGAGAGAGAGAGAGAGAGAGAGAGAGTATAAATGATGAGGACGATGATTAATGTGCATCAAAAGGGATGCCACAGCATCCATGGTTCTGCTGGGGGTCCTATGATCACCATGGGTGGTTTAAATTTAATAAATCTACCACTCCCTTTAATATAAAGAATCGAAGATGACGACATCGTCAACTACATACAAGAATTTTGTTCGCATATGTATGTAAAGAAAAAAATGAATAACATTCACAAAAAGCGTGTTTATCACCACGTCAAAGATTTAACGAACCCAATACGTGGAAAAAGGGACCACTGAAATTTTTATCATCACAGAGGACGCCGACAACACGAGACCCGCCCAAGCCATAAAACTCTTTCGGCCGTTCACAAGGAACACTTTCTCGGATGGCGTTCCGTGTCATGTTGGAACTGGACGACAACCCCAATGGAGGCTACGAAGCACATAATTTTTCGCACATATCTCATTTTCGCCTTCACGAATATCAACAATAGCGATACTTTCCTATCCTATGTGAAGCAACCGACTTCTCTATAGCCACCACCATCATCAACACCTCCGATTATTAAAATTCCAAAACTCACACACAACTGAATACTACTTACAGCTGGTGTTGATACTAACATATCCCCAACATCACAAACATTCACAACACTGTAATAAGAAGACTTAAATTTGAAATACCTGAATTTTAGTATCGAACTCCAATGGTCAACATCACGACAACCTACATTAGCGTCGAAACGCCAAATTAATATAATGGAGGCACAAAACACTCCAGTCGATACAAAGAGCGTAGCCATTATTTTACAGAAATTGTCAAAAACCAGTTAACTTCTTCAAACTCAGCGTTAAAGAAAAAATATACAAAATAAAAAAAATTCTTTTGGACCAATAAAAACCCCGACATAACGACGAGATAATGACAACTTCCATAGATTTCCTTGTGCATGTAATGTCATGTTACTTAATAGTACTGTCAAACCTCATTTATTTTATTGACACAATAATTCAACCATATTGCTATCCTTACTCAACCAGAGATTTCCCGAGGAGGTGATCGCCAATAAGTGATACTTGAAGAAATATATCTCGCAGATTCTTGGACCACACATTTTCTCCTCAGTGTGCTTGTACACTGTATTAAGTTGTTTTATTATTTTTTTTTCTACCTTTACTAGTATAGTAAAGATTAAAGAATGCTGCACCAGTAGGTTACTACATACCGGGATTGGGGAATACATTGAAATCTATATTCCAATAGGAGTACTGAATGAACTTTTACATACTGTTCGAAGTCTCTCTCTCTCTCTCTCTCTCTCTCTCTCTCTCTCTCTCTCTCTCTCTCTCTCGCACACACAAGCACACACACACACATATGTAAACACCTTCACTAGGAAGAAATCGTTATGTGACCATAAAAACCCCTGTCACATGGGAAGGCGCTGGACATAAATATGATTCGCTTTTCCTGAAAAAACAGCTTGCAGAAATAAAAGTTGAGACACTCAAACTCGCGCACTCACTCTCTCTCTTAAAAAAAAGAAAAAAAGTGCACTATATGACGCATAAGACCCACTACACTTCATATAATAAAAGTAAGATATAAGTAAATAAAAAAAATATAAGTTCATAAAAAAAGAGTAAATAATGACAAACCCATTGAGTGGGAAGGGAAATAAAGAGGAAAAGATTTAGGCATAATATATACTTCGAGCATAAATAAACCTACCGCAGTGCGCTTCCATCTACCACTAGAAAATCACCATTCACTCGCTATAAAGGATTGCTTGCCCAGCCACTTCAATAATGTTAGTCACGCTGAGATAAAGACCACCACGTTTCTAATATACTTTGTATATATATATATATATATATATATATATATATATATATATATATATAACTTTTTCCAGCGTCAATAACCTAGATTGTTGTGACGCCAGCTTTAGTAGCATATATAAATCAATCAATCAATATAAAGCTTAAATTCGTATGATACTAAATTTACTTTTGTGTTACGAAGAAAATAAATGGTAGTATGCGTTAATTCCACCTCCTATTCCCATCTTCAGAGAAAAAACACAAGCCTAAGCTCTCCAGTTTTAACCGAGGCGTCATCTTCAAAAGATTCCTCGGTCGCCTTTAGATGAAGAGACGCCTAACCCAAGGAACTCTTGCTTATGGAGGTAACACCCAACGACAAAATGCAAGGAAAAGAAAATTGCTGTTTAGTAACAACCGCCCCAAGAGCAGGAAATTCGCACGTGGGTTTCGATAAGGGCCAGATTTGGGAGTATGTATTCCATGGAAAAAAATCCGTGGGAGAGAGAGAGAGAGAGAGAGAGAGAGAGAGAGAGAGAGAGAGAGAGAAACGAAACACAGATTACATAAATACCCAAGTCAACAATGAATCAAATGCTCACGTAAAATTTTCCTCCACAAAAACGAAAAACGCCCATGTGCGTGAGTACGTGCGCACTACCAAACAGACAGCTGGGTAAGTTTGGAGTCTCATGATAATTACCGAAGTCGTTATGCAGGGTAAAAAAAAATTGCATTACAGAAACATTTTATGCAGAAGCCTACATCCCATTACAAAAACAAAGTCTAAAATATTAACGTTAATTTCATACTGATTAAAAGAAAAAACTCGACATCTGAGAAGAAAATCTCAACTTCTTTACCATCGTAATCAATCAACTTATTTTTCTTTCGCTTTTGTTGCTGACAGGAACATTTTTTATTATTAACATTTCCCATTGGTTATATCTCAAAAACTTATCTTTGCTAATGGTGATATTCAGGTGTTCTCTCTCTCTCTCTCTCTCTCTCTCTCTCTCTCTCTCTCTCTCTCTCTCTCTCTCTCTCTATAAGATCATCGGCACAAGTTTTCACGTCTTCAAATGTTTTTTACGAGATCGTGAAGCAGAGAAGCGATATCCATGGATATTTATGAGGGGTTAAAGGTCGGAGAAGGGGAGCAGAGATAAGAAAAAAAGTCAGAGAAATGGAATCTCAGACGAGGAAAGGGCGTTGGGAGAGGGAGCGTGGGAGAGAGGGGAGGAGAAAAGGAGGAGGGAAGGAGTATGAGTATCTATCTAAGCTTTACGTCAGCCCCAAGATCAACGCTGCCATAGTGACGTCACTCGTGTGATCTTCGTTAAGCAACGCCCTAAGGATATAATCCAAGGCAGTTCAGGCTAGCCAATGCATGAAGATGTAAACTTGATTGAATATAAAATGGAAGGAATTACAAAACGGAAGAAATTAAGAACGCAAATAGCATTTATACGAACGTAGTTATAGATATGTTAATTACGGTGACGAATGACGAGACTTAAGAGAATTCTCGGAATAATACCAACTTATCTCCACAGAAAGAATCAAAACTCCTCATTCGATGACTTGAGTTATAGTGACGCCATTGTACTGAATCAAATCAATAATCAACGTCCTAATTTCATAAGAATAAAACACATCGTAAGGAAGAAACTCGTCTTATAGAGTGCGGATTTAGAAAGCTGAATCTGAACAGCTAACTGACTGATATCAGCGGGTATCTATGTACAGAACTAACACAGATGAGCAACTAAATAAAAATACAGCAGCATGAGCACAAGTCATCCACCTGGCATATAAAACCTTGAACACCAAATTATCTCATTGGAACAATAAAGTCACCAAGTGACTGGACACAACAGAGGTAGTAAGTGCGATTGCCTTTATCAACAAGGATAACAAATGACATCCCACATCAACAGAGGTAGCTAGAGAACTGAGACATAAGGAGAGCAAAAAAAATCCTGACCCAACTAACAGAGATATAGTGTCCAGTCACACCAAAGGTGGTGGAAGCGATTGCCAAAATATCAAACCAGATAGCGCGGACTTGCCACTGTACGAGGCGGCAGGTGACTACGTGAAATCAATAATTTAAGCTTGACCCCAAGAACTCTCTCTCCTCAAGGACTGGTTAACTTTGATGTGATGTAATGGATGATTTCGTGAATTCGTCACCCAGCGTTGTAAATAGTGTAAGAAATCACACACACACACACAAACTCTTCTCGCATATCTGAAGTAACACTTCAAGAGACCGTAGGGTACACAGGCAGCCTTTGAAACCGTAGCTACCATAACCGTATAATTAAAAACAGCTCTTGGCCGCACAATAAATCATGGTGGCCTGAGCAATTCTCAGAGCAACGAAGGATTACGCTGGAGTGATGGTTGCTCTAGTTCGGCTTTTTAAGGTTCCACCTTTTCTCTTTTATATAGTGAAGCCATGAGCTATCGATTTCTATCGTCCTTGTCAAACTTTGCATAAACACGTCAAGTTAGTAGTAGTATTTTCATACTGAGAGAGACGCGTGAATCGATCCCAAGTCTAATTAGAATGCAGAAAATAAGGAGAAAGAACATGAATACAATACGGCGCACAGACACACATCCCTTTAAAGTAGAACTATAGTCATGAACACCAAAAAATATAACAATACCCACACACACACACACACACACACACACACACACACACATATATATATATATATATATATATATATATATATATATATAATATATATGTGTGTGTGTGTGTGTGTGTGTGTGTATACCTCCATCCAAAAACGAAAAAGTAAAATATATGGGCATAAGCTATGCCTATGAATTTTAAACAAGTATTGTTGAAGCCCCAATCATCCTGACAGCAAACATAACAGGAACTTCATTCCTAAGCCTATCAGAAGCTGGATGAATTGGTAAGATTTAGGGGTATTTAAACTCCCTGTACGCTGGACTCTCCTCTCTCTCTCTCTCTCGTCTCTCTCTCTCTCTCTCTCTCTCTCCTCATCTCCGATACCTCAGATGTTGATCTAAAATTTGTTATGAATATACATATATATATATATATATATATATATATATATATATATATATATATATATATATATATATATATATTTCGATGACAAAAAGCGACTGAATAAGGAGTCCAGCGTTCGTCATCCCTCTAATTTTAGTAATCATAAGGAAGAATTTATTTTTCTATTTTTTTTCTTAACCGTTACTGTTAGCAATGAAAAATATTTGTATTATTATAAATTCAAAACGCTTACTACGTCTGCGTGGCGTACATATGTTGGTTTAAACGTTACAACACACAAATATAATTATTTTGTATCTTTTTTAACAAACCTGGAAGATATCTCCTAATGCCAAACCTTAGGTGTTGTGATATACAGTAGTTTTATGTACTTGCCAATAATTAGTATTTATCAATACGTTTGAACCAAGACCATTAAATTTCCGTTTTCTATTACACGTATGGCAGGTCAAATTCTCCTCTTGTGTTATTAATATTGCCCTTGCATAGATACACGACTATCCGCGCTGACACTACACCGTAGTTGGGGAAAGAGGTTGAAGGGTGGAGCTTACAGTTGGAGAGAGAGAGAGAGAGAGAGAGAGAGAGAGAGAGAGAGAGTCTGGTTGATGTCTTCTGCTTATATTCAGGGAGTAGTAGTAGTAGTGTGAGGGCTTCGAGGTCTGAGGAGGACACCTCTTCCTCGCCCTTCAAGGAGTGAAGGGTGAGAGGGAAGGCGGGGGGGGAGCACAGGACGGGACAGGATACCAGGAGGGGAGAGGGAATCAGCCCTGATCAACATATCCATTCTCGGTCGGTTCCTATTTAAACAAGCCTCATGGCAAAACGACCTAAATTTGGTCCTAAAGATGAACGGCGAGGGTGAGTTACGGGTTTTGGCAACTCGGCAACATATATGGATAGAAGACAGAGCTACCAGTATATACGCATGTAAACATATAAATATTACTTTAAATTTATAGATAATTGTAAAATAGCGCTCATTTACAGCTATAACATTTATACACACGTCACACGAGGAAAATATATATAGGTGGATAAAATATCAATTACCAAAATAGGGCGCGATGTATACCTGACATAATCTACATTCAAAGAAACGACTGTTCACAAAACAAATGAATTTTGATTTGTAAATAAACCTTCAACCCCTAAAGCACCAACTACAACAGCCCATCGAGCCGAGTCATCAGATAATTTTAAAACTAGAGGAGATAATAATGACGTAACAGCAACAAATTCTACATCAACCTTACGTAAGTCAATAAATAATAATAAAAAAAAAATCTTCGACGAACCACATAATAAGCAACGGGTTAGAGAGCGGTCGTACCACAGGAAAAAGGAAAGAAAATAAAATTTCGACAGTTATGTAACAAATGGAGGTCGGGCCGTCTTCCAATTTTCCTTCAGCTATCATCAATTTGCGATTTATATTTTCTGGTTAGGAGAATATGTAACAAAACGTCGAAGGAGACTATAACGACAGAAAGAAACCTACACTATAACTCCCATAACCCCGACCCAACACACGTACGCGCGCACAAACCACGACTCTCGTAGCAACCAGAAAGAACCTCAAAGGAGAGGAGAAATGGAAAGGAATTCTCTCCTCTACGGCAACAACGCCTTTAAACCCCTATAGAAAAAATGACGCTTTGGCTATTTCTCGTTCTTCCTCGGCCCTTGTGGGGACCACCGAGGAAATAAAGGATTTGGGACCACCTCCCTTTCTTTCTCATAAGTATTTGGTTCTACACCTAAATTTGTCCAATTTCATCAGATCTGTACAGTCTCATCGTTATCAGATGTGTTCTCATCACCGAAACGCGGCGATGTTCAACCTGCAGCTAAACGCATGAGCGTCCGCGCTCATCTTTGTAAGACCAGCGTCAATAAACTTGTCAGTCTTTAAGCCACTTAAGTCAATCAGTCTGAGAAACCTTACTTCCTCTCAGTCGCTGAGGTCAAGACACAGAGAGATCAGAATGAGGCATTTGGAGTTTTAAGTACCTAATTGGGGTTTCTTCTTTCTGCAAGAATTGTTCGTGATTAAAGATAGCCCATGTTAACTTTCTTGATACATGCATAACTGTAATGCTGTCAGTGCCTTACAAAATGTTGGCCTTATTAACTATTATATACGTTTGCTTTATTATCTAAACACACTACCGAATTGCTATGGGTATTCTCTAATGCTTTCACGTTACTCCTTTCCGATGGTCTTTTATCTTGAAGAGACGACTTTACCTCTGGAAATTAAGAGAGAATTCCAAAACAACAATACCGTATAAATGAAACGTCTGAGGAATGCACAGAATGCCATCGCCGTGGGTAGATAGGTCCTTATATGGGCAGTCGTCTAAATCTGTTCTGTAGCAAGTTTTAAGGCGATACCTATCTGAATAAAACTACACCGTCTACAGATGGCCGTTTAATTAACACTTCGTCACTAAAGAGAACCAATCTTTCCAACAGGATCATTTATTTCTCCGAAAGAATCGTAATTAATTTTTTTCCCGAAAAGTCTGCCGTTTTCTGAACAAAAAACACGCTGAACTCTTTTCTCCTTCATTTTTTTTCTGAAAGAAACATCAGCATCCATATTCTTCACGATCACCGCATCCAACAAGAACCGCCCTGAAACCAGTAAACCGGTTCCCAAGCAGCAAAAGAAATCACTTAGAAGTGGCATCCTGTCGCCCTGGAACCTGTTCCACAGCACAAGAAAACTCATATAAGTAGCATCTCTCGGGAGCTCTTACAAGCACATCTCTATCGGGATCTGTTTAAAAAGTAAAGCTCTTTTTCAATAGCAATATAAACGCGCGAGAGGACGAGAAGTGGGATTTAAATAAGTCATATAATACAATCACTTAAAGTGCAATTCAACAATTACGACTAACCAAACAGATGAGAAAAAATCAATCAGATATCTAGAAATAAAACCTATAAGACATCGAATTACCATCTATTACATAAAAAAAATACGAAAAAGCTACAGCAAACATGAGATGAGGTTCACTTCCTGAAAAATATAGCATAAAAACCTCAAAGAATTGCCTTTCAAACAAAACGCTTTTCAATAAAAATAGCAAAGCAATCCACCGCAAGGCGCTAAACAAATGATCCAGAGTATCAAGAGGAATGAGCAAAGCAAAGCAGAGACACAAGCGCTGCTAAAATATTCACATCAGGAGACTGGAAATGAGGAAACGAAGACCCACCCACGTGAGGTATTCTCTAACCCTCGACATATGGTAATGCTGAGGCCTAAGTACTCGGCTGATTCCCTCGCAATCCACCTACTACTAGGAACTGAAATAAATGAGGATTAATAAACATACATATAAACGTAGAGACAGAAACGTTTTCAGACTGACTAAATAGCTTACTGATGTACACACCGATATATATATATATATATATATATATATATATATATATATATATATATATATATATACATAGAGAGAGAGAGAGAGAGAGAGAGAGAGAGAGAGAGAGAGAGAGAGAGAGAGAGGTTTAATTCAAATCGAAAGCTGACGGGTAAATTTTAAAAGGGACTTCTATAATGACCCGGTACCCGTTTGGACACCAGAGGGATGAGTCATCCTCCTGGATTATCGAGAGAGAGAGAGAGAGAGAGAGAGAGAGAGAGAGAGAGAGAGAGAGAGAGTTAAATTAAGTAGTATACAAATTCTTTACACGAACTTAAATGATTAGACAACATCAGCGCCGCCAATACTGTTGTGTCTAATAGCTTCAGCTCAGCAGGAAAGGAAAACATCAAATACTTTCTACATGAATCATTGTGAAGGAAAGACTGAGCGAGGATGGCTGTGGAATGACAGGTGAAATCCTTGGGTGAAATGACAGGGCAGAAGGTTAAACGGAGGAATGATACCGATTACAAAAACTGAACTTTCTGGGATGACAAAAGCCGAACTTCTGCGTTCAAGAGGGTATAGATCAGATCCACATGATTTATATGCAAAGCCTTAAAAACAGGTTAAAATAAATTCGTCCACGCAAAAGTGAACCCAGTAACCACAAAATTCGGAATTCCCAACAAAGAATGGTACGAATCCTTTTCTCCCTCTTAATTATTTTCCCTTTTTTATACTGAAGTCCAAATTTCTTGATAAATATAAAAATCTATACGTTATTCGTATCAATACATCAATGACTGCCCATAAAATTTTACTCTCTTAAATGAATGACTCATTTCATGAGTAATTATAAAAATGACTCATGAAATAAAAATTATAATCGCCAATGCTCCGATTATCATACGAAATAAAACCATAATAGAACAAAGGGTGGGAAAATACTGATATACCTCGAAATAAAAGACTTCAGATATGAAACAAAAATGAAACTAATGCTTTTTCTATCCCCCGTCTCCCAAAAAAATATCAACGAAATCTGAGAATGGTCAGATGATGACAACTAAAAAACATCCATAAGGACCATAAGGAAATAAGACAAAACATAAGTAGTCATTTTTTATAGTAATTAAAGGATCCCACAAGCAAAGCCATCGGCAGGGCATCCGCTTTAGATGAAATCGTCCCCCACCCCCTTCTCTCTCTCTCTCTCTCTCTCTCTCTCTCTCTCTCTCTCTCTCTCTCTCTCAAACGAGGAAGCTGCATCAACTGGATCTCGTTCGACATAATGGCCCGTATAGTCCCCGGTATCGGACAAAGCAAGTCAGACGAGGCCAAACCAGGTCAACTAAGCGACAAGTGACCTACCGAGTCAGATTAGAATACACACAAACACATACACGAACATTCTTCCAATAGGTCTCTGTACACACACACACACACACACACACACACAGAGAGAGAGAGAGAGAGAGAGAGAGAGAGAGAGAGAGAGAGAGAGAGAGAGAGAGATTCTTCCAATAATCTTGTAAAGTTCTTGAGGGAGAGAAGAAGACCAGCCACCTGTTACATTAAGCACAACTGGAAACTCCTTAGTTTAAGTGACTGCGTTTGAAGGCTTAATCGCGCACTATCTCCGGGGTATAAATCAGATAATGCAGTGCCTTAAAGACCCAGCTTATCAGTTCGCACTACTCCTGTGCACGGGATAAGGAGAGAAAAATATCGACGAATACTTTTTCAACTGTGAAGGTATTCGATACAGATTCTGGAGATAATTTCATGGATGACAGATTTCCATAAGATAATCTCATTATTGGTTCCTTAAATAACAATCTACTAAAGGTATTAAAGACATGAAAAATGATTTTCTGTATCAAAATCTGGATTATGAAATACCTATCATCATAATATCAAGATTGCATGCATCATTATCATCAATATATCTAACTGCGACAGATGAATAGGGCTACATAATAAAATAAATCTTTAGTAACAGAGCTATGTTTTCATCTAACCATCCAACATGCAGATTAACAAACAATAAACATGCATTCACACACACACACACACACACACACACACATATATATACATATATATATGTATGTATGTATGTATGTATATATATACGTATATATAGATATAATTATATATATACACACACACACATAAATATCGATAGATAGACAGAAGGGCAGATAAAAGGTTAGGTAGTATGGTGTGTGTTAATATATGCTCATGAAAAGAGGTTATTGTAAAAAACTGGAGATAAGTAAAAGTAGTGAAACTCTTATAGAGTTTCTGCTCTCAATCCAACAGCGTCCGAGAAAGCTTTCTACTGCACTGGGAGCAAGTGATCGCTCCCATGAATCTGAGGAGGCCGATCGAGAGGAAAAAATGGCGGGATAGCAGTCGGCCTTTCTAATAAATTTAAACATATAGAAATGACATTACGTTAACTAGACCGTAACACTTCTGAAATCATATTTACTGGAAGTGGACCTAGCAAAATTGTTTGAAAGTACGTATCAAAAACATTAACATGAATGATAGCCTAGTATATTCTTACTTCCTAAATATGCTATCAGGGTTTGGAAGGTTAATATGGATTACACACAAATTAAAATATTCTTGTAAAAAACAAAAGACAAATCTAATTGAAATGGAGACGCACACTGACTGACACACTCCTCCTCCTCCCCATTCCTATTTTCTCTTCTCCCTTCCATGAGGTCATGCCAAACTCCAGTCACTGTGATTCTTAGTACCCCAGTCTTTGATATCCATCTACCCAAGTATCTGGAGAGGGCACAGCATCCCTCTATTCCTTACAGAGTCAACCCACCTCCTTCCTCCTTCTCCTCCTCCTCCCCCTCCTCGTCTCGACTCACCATCACCCTTGGCACACCCTTATCGTTCACCCCGCCACGCCCACTCGGCCCTGTGTCTCCTCCACTCATTCCATACGCCCACGACCCGCTCCGATGCCCAAGACGGGACCTCAGATGAATAGCTGTATTAGATACACGCAGTCCTTGTTCGTATGTATGTATATATGTATGGTTACAATACATACATACCTTTTCCATATATTTGATGACCAACTGACTGGGTGGCGGCAGTCAATCTAAAACAAAACGACTCCGAAGGGTTATCCAAAATCACTAAAATACATTTCTGCAAGGGCAATTGTTACATTAAACAGGTCTACGTATTTGATAATAAAGAAGAGGTAAACTTCATAAAAGAATAGAGGCTGACCTTCATTTTTCCCTTTTGCATTACCAGGACAAACAAAAATAATGCTTGAAAAATATGAACACCTGTCTCAAAATTATTATGTAACTTTTAATGTTTAATAATAAGTACAAATTTTCGTTACTTATATGACCAAATAATTTCGCAGATCTGTAATGTGTATTTCGAGTAAGACAGACTACAAAGATGGAAATAATGTAGCCTTCCATCTTTCTTGTCAAGGTTAAATGGATACCTGAATGTCATCTGAAGAGAAGTTAACATAGGAGAAGCTGCCCTTACGTAAGAAAATAGCCCAGTAATCAAATACTTACGGTGAACACAAGGTTCTTGGATGACACTAACCAGCAATGAGGATCGAAAATTTTATTTGCAGACGAATGAATGAATTCATACGCCTTGAAAAAAAATTCATTTCATTTATCCCAATGAAATACTTTTAGCCATATAATTAAATCTCCATTTCTTTAAACACTGAAGCAAGAAGTATTTACTTCGACCAAAAGCACTGGAACTGATGGAGGAATTAATCGAAGCTCAGGTAAAATGAAAATTCCTAGCAGGCTCATTACGAAAGAGAGAACAAGTACGGAAAATGTGAATAAAACGATGCCAAACAAATCCACCTCCAGATCTACGTTATGATAAACCCGACATAAATCAAGTGAAAGATTCCATAAACATTAAGTGGCCGGGAGAGGATCATTGAGAATGCAGGGCACAGATGCCATGCAGACCAACGCCTGGGCATAACAAAAGGGCACTGCAAGGTTACCAACCTTTTTCACATAACCTTAAGGATGAGATCAGGTGGACAGTTTTCAATAACCTAAATTTAACCTACATCAAAATACTGACCTATTTTCATATATATATATATATATATATATATATATATATATATATATATAATATATATATATATATATATATATATATATATATGCATACGTACATACACACACATATACAATGTTTAGCACGAGTTTTTAAAAAATAAAACACCTATTAGTTTTAAACTGGAATATTTGTAATGCTTCATTGCCAGCAAAGCAATCCATGCTAAGGCCATCTTGCCGCCTACAGAAACGGCTCGGACATGATACCTGTTCAACATCTGACCAAAAAAGGTACATCCAATATGTTACGATGTGACTCCCAGAAAGTAAGAACAACTTAGAGCCAAGAACATTGCAAAAATCATGAGCGCTCGATTGATTTATTTATTAATAAAAAGAGTTTGTGTATCCATCGAAGTATGGAAGGCGCAAATGAGCTTTACGCGCTCCCATACATACTACAAAATAAGTATGCATACTATAACACTGTGCACGCGACAAGGGTTTAGCTAGCTGAATAGGGTACGAAAGAACTACTGTTGTCATTCCGAAATCGCTTTTTCTCTCACATATACAACATAGTACATATATGTGTGTATAGATAATATATGAGTACATATACACGCACAGATATAAAGATATATATATATATATATATATATCATATATATATGTATGTATGTGTTATGTATATATATATGATATATATATATATATATATATATATAATATATATATATACATACGATTTTCCAATTTAGAGAGGATGGCTCTTGAATGTGTTACTTTTCCAGTTTTCTGCAAACAATTTTTGCGATAAGGATGCTGGCCTTGCTCCCCACCCTACGTACGTTTAACGCTTATTGTGCTGGAGACCTCTGAAATTTCTTGGTTACCCATCCAAGGAGTGATCCTACGTAACATTATTGAACTTTGCAGATGGCACTACGGAAAAATAAAGCAGTGGCTAAGGGGAAAGAATTGCAAAATTGAAAAGAAAATCTTGAATGAGAAACACAGCTCCACTGCCTGAATGCAGGCGCTAACGGTATGTAAATATCTGGCAAAAGAAAAAGAAAAAAAACTGGATCTATATCTAAAGCCAGCGTCTTCTAGATAAACCAGATAAATTCAAGAACTTCGCACAATATTCAACATAAAGTCTTGAAGTTCTGATGTGCCAATATAAACGCACACGAAGAAGTTTTGGTGTATAAAACTTCTACGTACATGACATGGTTTAATGTCAGAAGAGGAATCAAGTGCCATTAAAAACTTCCACGACATATTAACGTTGAAAATTGCCACAAACCCATCTGGTACAGCTTCCTTTGTACAAGTGCGTATTGGCAGCATCTGGGAACAAGCGCAGATGCGAGGGGGGTGGGGGGAGCTCAAGACCGCACCGCCCAGCAGCTTCCATGGCCAAAGAGCTTAGTGCCAAGACCAATCCATTAACTGGATGTTACATTCGTCCCTAAACGAAGACAACATCACTTCCCCTAAACATGCGACATCACTCTCACCTTTACTTTCATCTCCATCACACCTGGCAATACACCTGTGCCTTTACCTGTGTGAAATGTGGATTCGGTGCTCTTACTCGATCTACAGACCAACTGGGAGAAGAAATGATATAGAAATTATATAAAATTATTAAAAATATTATCCACACACACCTAGTATATGTAATATATATATATATAATATATATATATATATATATATATATATATATATATATATATATATATATATATATATATATGTATATATATATATAATATATATATGTCTATATACAATTTCAAAAAACACATACATATGTTTATATATATACATGTGTGTGTGTGTGTGTGTGTGAAACATCAACTTCACAAGTTAGTTTCTGAATTATAAAATATAAACAGAGGAACACTACAAGGCCTCAGAACAACTACATTTTGTTTTAAATCAAGTTGAATCAACAATGCTAAGTTCACTGAATACAAATATTCGTTTTCCATGAATGTCATGTCCGTTAAATATCTTTTTCCAAAAACGAATCGACATTGGCGAACTGGAATGTCAGGTAAGTATCCATATGTCACCTGCGGGTGTGTCTATTAATCTTTTATTCATTCCATTTCTCTTTTTTCCTCTTTGATATATGGGCACGCGGAAGCTTGCTTTGCAAGCTGAAGGCCTTATGGTCTTGACTCATAATAATAATAATAATAATAATAATAATAATAATAATAATAATAATAATAATAATAATAATAATAATGTCTTGTTTGAACTTTATGGAAGGGCGGATCCACCATAAACCAAAGTTCATAAGCTTAGTCGTGTCTTTACTGAAGACTAAAATCGTATACAACATACCGATATATAACTGGGTTTTGAATATCTAAAAAAGTGTGTGTGTGTGTGTGTGTGTGTGTGTGAGAGAGAGAGAGAGAAGAGAGAGAGAGAAGAGAGAGAGAGAGAGAGAGAGAGAGAGAGAGAGAGAGTTAACATTTTCAGTTCGATTGGAACATTTCATGAATTCTTAACCAACCTCCGTCAGTCATGGCAGTGACTGCTATCTGCAAGTTACGAAAAACTTGAAAATTACTCATCTGTAACAACAATTCATGACGCCTCGTACAAATTTTGCCGAATTCACTTTTAAACTGCGAGGATTAGCCGGCTCGATCCCCGCTGAGGACGGAGCGACCTTGTCCGTTTCTCAGAAGTCAGTCGACTTCAGTGGGTTGCAATCTGGTTTGAGAGAGCGCGAGAGGGAATGTGAGGGCTGAGGGAAAGGGGGGGGGGGGGGGGGAGTGCTTAATAAAGTGCTCCATCAAAACCCGGGCCCCCATAGAATAGAAAACGAGAGGTATAATAGAAAACGAGAGGACCTTGGCGAAGCAATCCCCAACACACTGGATTGGAACCTATAGTTGCTCCTTCATCTTATCGCGAGCCTCTATCGTATTTGACATTCCTGGACACGATACCCCGAACGAAAGAATGCAAAGTCAGAGGCAAGAACCCATCCCCGAACCAGACGCGGGAGCCAACAGTTTAATTGCACGGAATCGTATGAATGTAATTTCTCTCTCATAGGGCAACATTCCTCGGCTGCATGCTAATGGGAAGCACCTATTTTAGGGTATTGTGGGCACTATGATTGCTCACAGAGAGAGAGAGAGAGAGAGAGAGAGAGAGAGGTGGGGGCGGGGGGGAGAAGAGAGGGGTCTAAAAAAAAAGAGCGGATTCGAAGGGTGACGAGGGGGTGTATACAATGCAGAAATACCGGTTTCCCGCGATCACGGTAGCCAATGTGGATTGTGGACATACACTGCGCGCACGAGCGCGAGCTATCTGGAATGAGAGTGCTCATTTTTAATTACTGGCTCCAAGCAGTGATTATATCTATATACAAATAATAATAAACTATTTGAAAACAGTGAATAAAAGACTTGGAAGATCGCTGTTTATCCACTAATTAATTTTTTCATAATCATTCAGTGTTCGTAGTGCAAATCTTGGCCCCAGAACGGGAAAAAAAACTGTGCGTGAGAGAGAGAGAGAGAGATTTCGTGCTAGGAAACGTAAAAGGCGGCCAATATGCTAATGACTCGTAGACTCATCTATTCATCCTTTTTAGAACTCATAAAGTGGCAAATGACGCACAGGGGACACCCAGAACCTTGTCTAGAGCAGAGGCGGCAGCGACCGAACTCATGTAGAGGCACAGAAGAAACTAGGAACAATCGCCAGCATTTCCATATCAATGAATCCCGCTCCGGACTTACTTGTATTTCTCGGCCGAAAGAAAGACGACTCGAAATCGCTTTACGTGACTTATTGTCGTCAACAGTGGAAGCCAATTTCGTGCTTTAACGTTCTGTGGCGTCAACATCCTCCGTGAGTAATGCTACACAGGAACAATATTCCGTCTAAAGTGTTGTCATTTACTCTTTCCCAATCCGTCAACATCCGTCATGACTAACGCATTACTAACGCTACAGACGAAATCTTATGAAGTTTTGTACTTTACCATTTTAGATCAGTCGACATGTGGGTACGTCTTTTTCACTCACCTGAAAATGAAAGAGGAAAAAATGCATTAATATACATAAATGAAAAAATCTAAAGAAAACCGGATCAACATAGCGAACAGGACTTTAAGTTGAAATGTGGTTTTTATTCAAATTCCTATGTGAGGTCTGATCTAAAACTAAAACAGTGTTTCTTCGTGGAAAATATGCTAGCCAAGTTGATCAAGATTTCGAAGCCCCTACAGTACTATACTTGTGCAATAACCTTTCACAGTTTAAAATAAATAAATAAAATAAAGAAAAGGCGATATTTACGTCATTAAGCACAGTTTGTCGGATCTGATCAAAATATTAATGAGCTAGGATTTTATACATTTTATATACGTAATGTCATGAGTTTATAAAGAACTGACACACATAATCATAAAAGAATGAGAAATATCATAATTCTATAAAGATCTGTCGCACACACAATCGTAACAGAATGCGCAATGTCAGAAGTTCATAAAGACTGTCGCACATGATCATGAAAGAATAAATCAAGCAATAATTTTATAAGTTACGCTATATAGGGTAGAACCTTCAGCAAAATATGTGAGGTCCAACGAATCCAAATTATTTGAAAGGCAAGTGAACAGAATTTTACGAGGCAAATGCCCATTAAGGTGTTTATATAAAACCTGTGAAATAATCCAAAAAAATCCACGAACCATCGTAATTTTATAAACATAATTAAAAGTCAGATGTGACTGAACAACATGCTTTCTGGTTTTATCAAAGAAAGCTATGACGAGTCTGATGAATAAAAACCCATGTTTAGTCACATTTTAGAAATCTATGTAGGAATCAGAATTTTATGAAACAAAGAATTCCTTAAGAAAAACTTGAAAAGCAACAATCTAACAAAGACAATGTTGAGTGACATATTTATGAAAATTATGAAACAAAGAATTCCTTAAAGGTAAACTTGAAAAGCAAAATCTAACAAATACAATGTTAAGTGAAATATTTATGAAAACTTGAGAGAAGATTGTAAACCCAGAGAGGCACTTGTGCCAACGCTGGGGCACTATGGCATTCACCTACAACGCAGGTTCTCCTTCATCCCATACCTGTACCAGGCAAAAGGGGGCGCCATCTCCATATTTGTCATCAAATGTTCCGACTACACTTTTTCCCCGTGGTCATTTAGTTTTTTTTTATATTCTTTACAGAAGCGATGCGGCTTGTGCAAACGATCAAGAAAAGCCGATAGAGTTGAACCATGTTGACTGACCATAATCTTACTTTCACACCTTCAAGTGGAACGCCATATTTTTCGAACTAAACCTCCTCTTCTGCTTAATTTTTTTTTTTTTTTTTCTTTTGGTAGGAGGAGGAGGAGGAGGAGGAGGAGGAGGAGGAGGAGGAGGAGGAGGACGGAGGAGGAAGGAGGCAGGAGGAGGAGGAGGAGGACGAGGAGGAGGAGGAGGAGGAGGCACCCTTATCCGACACACCTTTACTTTTAAGCCTAGTCTCAACTAAGTAAGCCCTTTTAAAATGACCCAACCAAATGCTTTTTAAGGTTTGGAGTGGGAAGTGACCTGACTAAATTCCTTTATTGGGCAGGTCTGGGTAGACGAGGCCTTGACGAAGGACGCCCGCAGAAAGGAGATATTGATGCAATGGGAACGCATATGAAGCGCAAAACTTGGGCATAGGGCCAGTCAGCGGACCTCTCTCTAATCAGAGACAGCCTTCAGAAATATGGTTTCTTAAATCAGACGTATTCTCTCTCTCTCTCTCTCTCTCTCTCTCTCTCGTCTCTCTCTCTCTCAAAAACCTCAAAGAAAAAAAACTATTTCCTCCTCAACGTGACATCGTTGTAATTATCACCACTTATCTGGTTGCAACCCACCATAATCTACCAACCACCAGGTGTACAATTAATGCTTAGTTTTATCATCAACTTTCATCATAATAAACAGTATCACACCGGTCGTCCTAAGTTCGATTCTCGGCTCGGCCAACTCGGAACAGAGGAATTTATTACTGATGATAAAACTTCATTTTTCAATATAATGTGGTTCGGATCCCACAATAAGCTGTAGGTCCCGTTGCTAGGTGGGAAATCAGTCCCTAGCCACGTAAAAATATCTAATCCTTCGGCCAGCCATAGGAGAGCTGTTAATCAGCTCAGTGGTCTGGGAAAACTAAAACACACACACACACACAACACACATATATATATATATATATATATATATATATATATATATATATATATATGTGTGTGTGTGGTGTGTGTGTGTATAATATATATCTATATATATATATATATATATATATATATATATATGTCTTTTCATTAATAATAATTTTTGTTGGGAAAATTTGTGTAAAATTCATGATATATATATATATATATATATATATATATATATATATATATATATATATAAACAGTATCACAATAAGTGGTGGCAATGTTTACACTGAGTGAGGACATCAAAATTCAGATCAAGAATCACCAAGGAATCAATTAACTAATGCAGATTCACTGACGAAAATGTCACTACATAATTTACGCCCGTTAAAAAAAATCCCAAAGAAAACATATAATCAATGAAAACTAAAGTTCCAACCAGCCAGCTGACAACATAATAAGTACGATCAGAGCGCTGCATCCCAAGAGAATCAATTTTCTTTATATTACATACCAAAAAGCAGCGTTGCCATCAGTTCAATTACGGCTCATTACTGAAACCTGAAGGGTAACTAATATCTACAAAACCGACAGACTGATTCAGAATGACGACTTCATATTCTGATCTGGCGTCACTATGACATCGGTCACCGACGCCAAAAATGTGCAACTTGATAAAAATGACTGCCACTATATAAATAAAACTACCACGTACATGTTTATTCACAAAACTATTCATTCAAACAAACCACTAAAAAGTATAACATCATTTCTTAGGAGCCTGGTGGAAATAAACAAACTTATTAAAACACGTACAAAAGTCAAACATTGTGTACACCCTTCTTTAAACACCGCGTCACACAAAAGCAAAGATAATACACACAAAGACACGCCCACACACGGGCGCGCACGCACAGACACACACGCACTCACACAGTCAGGGTTAGGGATAAGCGCAGAGTTGAAAAACATTTGGTAAGAAGACCCGTGAGTTTTTGATGCACGATAATGACCACACACACTCTCTCTCTCCAACCTCGGTAACTGAATCCATCGTGGCGTGAGTCGGCAGAATTTCAGGTAACTGATACGATGCGTGAATGAAAATACACTGCCAGTCTTTAAATAGCATTTTCATGACTTCTAACAATCGTGTCGCTGTCGAAAATGACTTCAAATAAGTGATTTTCCTGTGAAAATGGTATCGATGAAAAAAAAAAAAATAATAATAATCGTAAACTCTACCATACTTAAGCACCATATTGCAAATATATTAAAAGTTCATGTCAATCGCCTAAACGTAAAGTAAAGGAATACACATAGAACAATCTGATGAACATTACCATCATCTGAAGTGTCTCTCTACACATGGAAGATCCATTCGATCAAAACTTACACAAATGCACCTGCAAAGGCGCCAAAAATACAGACTAAGAGAATGCACATAAGTCATGTCCCCAGCCTCCTCCTCTTCCCATCTCGTCCTTCCGACACCCCGAATCCTCACACCCTGGAACAGGAGGAGCTCCTCCAAGTGGGAGCATGACGTCACGCAAGGTCAGCCAGCGGGCCTGGCCATCCTAAGCCATACCTTATCTGTTGTTCCTCCTTGTTTCGTATATTCTTTCCCCCAAAACTGCATGCATACGCTTTTCCCCACTACATAAGCACAGACAGTAATTCAAGGAAAATCCCGTAAGTGCGTGAAACTAAATCAATTAAGAAACAAACTAGAAAAGTAATCCCAATTTTCTCCTGAAATCGCCATACACAAGGTCCCTTCACCTATACACTCAAAAGAGGATTATACCTATACATAACACGCGAGGAAACAAGCCATGACACACAACAAACGCACGCACAAAATGGGCAAACACCCAGGAGATTCAATTTCCTCGACGAACATCTGGAGATCCTGTTTGCCTCCGACCAAACTCCACGGATAAAACATCGGCATAACCTAAATTCGACCCTAACTTCATCCCGACAATGACTCAACCGAAGAAACACTACACGACCCCCATCCCCAACCACTCCAACGGCCCCCGCTCCCCCCCCCCCCCCCCCCCCCCCCGCCCTCAACCCAAACACCATTACTACCAAAGGTAGCTGGACACTGCCCACTCACATGGGCGTGATCGGGACAAGGCGACGTTACCTACAGAAACGTATACTTTACTCCTGCATGCACAACTGCGTATGTGATGAAAATATATGGAACTTAAATACGTAGGTAGTACATGCGAGGGACCACACACAAAATGTACATACATATAATACATAATATCATTCGGTTGTGTGTGAGAGAGAGAGAGGGAGAGAGAGAGAGAGAGAGAGAGAGAGCCCAACGTATCAATGGGCCCAGGAGGTCCATCCAGTAGAAATTAATCGTACCTTTGTCACCCCTACATGCCTTGACGATACGCACCTGTATTATCATTAGCCATCCTTTACTCAATAGGATTCGACTCCCGTGTCAAAGGTTATCGCGGCCAATGAATGTGAGGGGCTGCTAGTGTGACAACAGAATGCTAGATATGGGTGTCTAAGAGCGCAACAGACGTCTTTCGACCGTCTTAGATGGACAGGGTTGTCACCCTACTGTTACCCTAGATGAGACTGGATGCGTCGTTTTTGGAAATAGTTTGACTGGGTTGTTTACGTCTGCTTATCTCAAGATTCATCATGCTCATTCTCTTACATGACATTCTCATTCCGAGATATATCTATCTGTTTGTTTATCTGCTTACTTGAAAGTAAATGCATGTATGCGGAAGAGGAATCCTAAGATGCCTTTCTGCTTTTCTGGTGTCTGTCTTTCCACGGATGGTTGCTCGCATTATGCCGTCTATGCATCTATTCTACACATACATACACACTGCCGATTGCAGTGACATGTTCTCTATACAGCTGATAAGAAAAACTATTCTACGTTGAGTATGGTCGGTACCATGGAAGTGTAGTATATATAATATATATATATATATATATATATATAATATATATATATATATATATATAGAGAGAGAGAGAGAGAGAGAGAGAGAGAGAGAGAGAGAGAGAGAGAGAGAGAGAGCATCTTATGGATGTTCATTGCAAAGAACGTCCAGTTTTGATAGTATATATTTTGACGAAGCAACGAACATCCAAGACTAATTTTTTCTTTCATCTCACTTCCTCCCTCGCCACTATATGCCACCCACAACCAACGACTAACAATTGAAATATTACCTTATTGCATAGTTCAAGAGAGGCAAGTTGAATTTTGTAGAACATGGCCCCATTTGTCCCCTCTCTCATCCTGTTAGAGAATTTGTGAGCCGATGCGTTTGCCAAAAGCGAGAGAGAACGCAACAGTGACTGCTATAGTTACAATGCACAAGTGCGCGCATAAACGCTGGAGCAAGAAGATGGAAGGACATCATTTACACACAACAGAACAGATTTGAGTCATAAATTTCGCCTTTCACCAACGGACCCCTAACCCACACAATGAAGACACCCAGTCAGCTTTCAAAATGAAGTTTAAAAAGCTCATGATTTGAAAGGCCATAAAAAGGCGGAGACTCTATTCAAAAGTTGTCTCTTCAATTTACACTGATGCAAGCACAAAACGCTCTGGTTTACTGGAGCGGCCTTCCATAACAGTAGCTGTCACCAATGCATTCTACTGGCACTTAAGAGCGTCAAGTTGCTGTAATGGTGCCTTGAGTTATATATAGCAGAAACTTAAAAACATATGTGTATATATGAAAGCACAGAAAACATATACACTATATATAAACTAGGATCGAACTTAGGACTCTCGATCGTGTAGTAAAGTGCAAGGGCCAATGGGACGAGTTGCGTAGCCTAATGTCTTTTTTTCTAGCCCAAGACCAAACTAAACGAGACAAATAAAAGAAAAGAACTGGTTTCAACTGACAAATGTTGCAGACAGGAAAAACAAAAGCAAGAGAGAGATTTCCAAAGCTTTAGCATCAGATGGAGTCAATGAATCATGCTATCCCAGGAATACCGGTTTCCACGATATAGCACCTAAAAGAAGAGACCTGGAAATTATGGGACTATTCAAATAAAATCTTCCGTCCTACGCTGACCTAGGAGTGAATTTGTTAACTATACTCGTAGCTTCTCAGTTATGAGTGGCCACCTGGAAGGGGGGAAGTTCTGGGGCCAGCATCCACATCCCACTACTATTTAGTATATAGGTAGATTTAATGCTGACTAATGTCAGGTGCACAAACCTACTGTCATCAACGTTTCCGTCACTGGAAATGTCGGGTAAGAAATGAAGGAAAAGTTCTAGGGAATGAAAGAGCTATTAATGATTTTCTCAATGATCAATCGAGGTTGAATTTGTTCCTTTATATCTGTGTCGGGCAACCTTGGTGCAGTATGAAAAACTAATAAAAGAGGAAAAGTGGTGACATACTATTCATGAAAAACATCCTTATTATGCGAAAGGATATGATCAGCAGGATACGATTCTTATCACTGATTATCTCTGACTAGGTCTGCAGACATCCCTCCGCTAAGTTTCCGGGGAGAGAGAGAGAGAGAGAGAGAGAGAGAGAGAGAGAGAGAGAGAGAGAGAGAGAATTAAATATTAATGACTCTCTCATATGCATCTTTATTTCGGTCTTTTAAGTTGAACTTTGGCGTAACCTCCCTCGTACACCACTCTCGCAAATGGTGCAAATGAAGAATTCCATTTGGTAACTGTACTACTTTCTACCGTCTACATCAGATTTTGGAACGATTCCAAACAGCAACTCTCCACATTCATAAAATCCTCAATCTTCAAGGGCCGAGTACATCACCTCTTTGCTCATTATCTACACATTTTCAAACTAATCATTCTTTCTTTTATATTACCAGAGTTCAATAATGGTCTACCACAACTTCTGCACCGTGAAATGTATGTAAAGAGTTAAACATATCTCTCTCTCTCTCTCTCTCTCTCTCTCTCTGACATATCAAGCTAAAGACATCCATTTCGAAGGACTTTCTCGACACATCACGTAAATCAATGAATTGGGATGCTTTCTTGAAGACCCGAGAGCTACACCTTGTCCGTGCTTCACATGCGAATCGAGAAGGGTCGAAATCCAAGAATGTGGTGAAGACGAACCGCACACGTGGGAGCGAGAGAGAGAGAGAGAGAGAGAGAGAGAGAGAGAGAGAGAGCTGGTACATTAGAATGGAATGCTCTAATGCACAGGCAGTGCTACGTAGAACCCTTTTCATTACCATTATTCCGGTGATACATCTCACTCTTACTGAATTTGAACAATTTGAAAGAGTATTCACATATAAACATTTTTACTTCATATATATAGAATATATATATATATATATAGATATATATAATATATATATATATATATATATGTGTTGTGTCATCTTGTTGTGTACATAATGTTGTGTGTGTGTGTTTATTATCTTATTCGCTCTATATCCCACTTCGGTCACCATATATAAAAAATATATTTTTAAATTTGCGAGGGAAGACGAATAGAATTATTACATTTGTACAGTGATTTCGGTATATATAGATCGATATTAAATGTATATATCTATTATATATATATATATAATATAAATATATTAATATACATATAATATAATATGTTATATTCTGTATATATATATATATATATATATATATATATATATAGTATATATATATATTTATATAAATATGTAAAACAAACCATTTTCCTTAACATGGGACGATTCCCTGGAAAAGTCAAGACAACGACAGCTGCCAAGTCATATTTTAACTGCTGAATCGATGACGAATCCTACGATTAAAACTTTCATATCATACCATTTATACACCAATAGAAAAGTCTCACCAACAGCGCGTCGACACCATTATACACACTGGTCCAATATTCTCTATCTTGCACTCAGTTTCTGGCTTCCTAGACGTCAAGTGGTCCCCTTGCCAATAAGCCTCTT
>NC_061108.1:113382965-113395465 GCF_015104395.2 Macrobrachium nipponense
CACAGGATCCCTCAAAAAGTTACAGATGGCATATTCATGAAATTTAATGGGTTTGTCGTAGATGGGTCAAGGACGATATGACTCATTTTGAAATGGATCCAGATGTGAGTACCACCTGAGAACTTTGTCTATATAGAAAGAAATTATCATTGTACTGCACAAACAAAGATATGATAATACACATGTACACAAATACGTGCATTAACTTTCACACATGCGGAGACCTTCACTGTCATTAATGAAGGGACGTCTCCACCATGTACACAATTAACCAGATGCCAATAAAATAAAGAGCGCCAAGAAAGGGTCCGCCATCATGAATCAAGCCACGTAAAGCCGTCGATTCCTCCTCAGTTTTAAGTAGAAAGAATTCTCAGAATCAAGCCCGTTTAGCACGACCCTCCTCGCATATCTCAATACTAATGGCTTCTAAATAGCCATTATAAATCGCATCAACCATTAACGGGGTTTCCCGGAGAATGGACAATGACAAGTCATCAATGCCACATCTTGACATCTGCCGTCCGCCAGTCCCGATTCCTTCCTTGCGCACCGCACTGGAGGCCACAGCCTGACCTACAATTACGCGGTATTCAACTGTGACGTCATTTTGGTGAATTCTGCTTTTATACAAGAAATCTTTTCATCAACATATGTTGCACGTATGTACTTGGGAAGAACAAATATTTGATTTGGTGTAAAGAATGAATGAAACACAAGAGTTGAGAGTTACAGAATTTGTAAATGCCTTATCATAAACATCACGGATGCAAAAAGTGCCATACAAAGAGATGAAAAAGAACATCTAATATCTAAACCACCCTCACAAAAAAATGAAACCAACTCTGCCTAGATATTCCCGCTAGAGAATGTGCCTAACATAAACCCAGAGAAGAAATCTTTGCAGCAGAGCTCCCAGAAAGCATCCATCACCGGAACACCAGTGGCCGTTGAAAGTTCAAGTCCAGACTTTGCTGATAAAATCAGGAGAAGGAAGAATGTAAAACGACCAGAACGGAATTAATGTACTTTCGGAGGACCTTCCAAATCCGTAAGCACCCGGACCACACGCTGCGCATCTCAATCATAAAATGTGATTTCGTTTAAAGCCTCACAGCAAAACAAATGGTGCCCGTTCTCCCAAGCTGACAAGCCTTTTCATGACGGAATTAGTAGCTTTAAGCGATGAGAAAATTGGTCCTTCGACTGGGCACATTAATGTGAAGTTTTATTATAGAATGACCAATTCAAGATGGAACTGCAATACTGACTACATCTAAATCCCCTCCGTAGCTGAATCAGGTGAGTACTGCTAGAATAATTTACTCTAATTAAAGCAAATTTGTTAAAGTCTTAATGATAATAAGGTACCTAAATTTAATCATTATCGAAACTATTTACAACACTGCTACCTTTATTAAGTAACTTTATCATGATATTCAAGTGCTGTGAATCAAACATATAAAAAACTATGACTATAAAAATAATTAAATGAATATAAATTTAATGGCATAAATGATACCTTTCCTCAATAATCCCACACAATTGCAAGCTATCAATACACAAACACATATACGTGTATATATATATATATATATATATATATTATATATATATATATATATATATATACACATCACAAATCATATCATATCAATACCATTATTTTTTTATTTCGCACACATTCTTCCGAAACGAGATAAATGGCCATAAACACGTCTAACAAGAAAATAAGGGACCGCATTTGCGCAATAGAGGCGTTATCTATATTACAGCAATTTAATTTCTCTTTTTCTCCGTCAGACAAATTTAATAATAATCACGGTATGACGTCACAAATGCAAAAGTGTGACGCAGAAAACGTCATTAATTGAAAAAAGGGTATTTCTACAGAAGCAGTCCGCATGGACTGCAAGGAACGTAACCGCGGATACGACATCCGCTAGGGATTGGGGCGTCCAATGTATTTCGCCGTGTTTAGTACTGGCCCCGGGGGCGTTAATTACAGTCGTCCGAATAAATATTACTTAAAATTCTTGTTCAGTAGGTAAAACTGCATAGAAAAACCGCAACTGCCATAGTCAAGGCCGCCGCGGGTAAGTACCCTAGATCTACCGAAAAAAGTTTTCCAGAACCTGTAAGTCTTAAGCTAACACAAAAACTTTAAAATGAAATTTCGCATTCAGGCAACTCCAAAATATGAAGAGTCGACCTGCGCTCTGCCGTGGAATCGTCATATGTTTGGGATCATTTAAATGGCGTGGTCATGAAACCCCTGAATATAAATCAAACATTGGAGCTTCAATGACCTTGCCAGTTGATTCTGATCTATGGGACAAGGTCACCACGTTAGACAAGAAAGAACCTGTGAACATCTGTCGAAGAAAATCATGATTATGGCCTGAGGAAATGACAGAAACTGAAAATGTCAACTGCGAGTACACAAACGAAATTGTAGGTCGGTCGATGTGTTTGAAATAATTTTTGAAAACTACACGCTATTGAAAAAAAGGCACATATTTCAACTCAGCAATTGCTGACAGAAATTTCCATTCAGCAATAACTGACAGAAATTTCAAATCAGCAATAACTAACAAACTCAGAAGAATAGCGTTCTGAACCGCCGAACCAGCCATTCCTCAATTTTCTGAGCTACCCTAATTCAATACCTGCGTTCTCGGTGGCGCTTATCAGGTAATGGACAAATTCTCTCGATAAACTGAAGTTGTAAAGAACTTGGATAATCCTTTTATCTGCTATCGATAAAGCTTTAACAGCGAAAGCCGACCATACAGCCGCTCACATCTAATCAGATTCTCTCTCTTTCTCTCTCTAAAAAAAAAAAAAAAAAAAAAAATACAGGAAACCGTTGTTTTCGTCCAGTAACCAGAGGGACATGCTCCGGGGTTCTTTTGACACGACACGTGCGTCCATCCATCAAACTAATTAAATTCGTTACATTAGGTCTTCGTATGCATCTTGTAACCTAGCACCGCCAAGTTCACGATATATATTGCACATACGGATACGGCTGTGCTGGTATAAGGCCGGCGTAATCTAAACTAACCCCTAGTTAACAATTCAGTACGCACAAAAGAATCTAAATATTATAACAGTGATACTGAACATATAGAAATAAATATACAGAGTCAGTGTGTGTTCATTTACCTAGTCCAGAGAGAGAGAGAGAGAGAGAGAGAGAGAGAGAGAGAGAGAGAGAGAGAGAGAGAATTAATAAACATCCAGTTAGGGTCATTCATATAAGTAAGTAGTCTGCTATCAATAAATTTATCTGTATGGCCCGTAACTTAATTCATATAACAAATCAATAAAAAATTTGTTTCCTTGAACTCGTTAAAGCCTTCTTACAACATGCTTTGTGACGATATTTCAAAATCCCGCAACTCCTGTGGTATTGAGTCTCAAATATAGAACTGCTCTTCAATAGTTACGGTGTCTATGATCAAGATTTTGAATGAATTATATTACTACTAATCACAACAACACCAATAATAAATGAGTTGTCTGCCTAGAAGAATTGCAAATAAAATCTGTGTTGCAATTTACGATTTGGGATTATACTGCTTCTCACCGCAATATATATAAACAAACAAATCGACAAGAAAAATACAGTCCAATACAAAAATGTATTATTTTCTTATGGCCTGATAATAAAAAAAAAAGGATCACAAGGAATATTGAGGAAACTATATAAACTGAATGCAGCCCTGATAAGTAACTTGTAACAATACAGATTACAAGAGCAATACTGAGCTAAT
Source organism: Macrobrachium nipponense (assembly GCF_015104395.2). NCBI lineage: Eukaryota > Metazoa > Arthropoda > Malacostraca > Decapoda > Palaemonidae > Macrobrachium > Macrobrachium nipponense. The sequence continues at coordinate 113,386,745 of NC_061108.1, forward strand.
AGTCATAAAGTTTTACTTAAAAGAAGCAGTTGTTTACAACATGACCAATAACACGTCTAATTTCTTTCAAATGAATGAATCTTGTTTTACACATCCGATATTTCTTTACTTTCTCTCATTGGCTTGTTAAGTCAGTCAGCTCCCCTGCTTCCTATATACCCTTTCATTTCTACCTTAAGCCTAAAGGACTCCCACCTATTCCTGCGATAAGCCTACAATTATTGATTTACTTCAACAGTAGCAGAACCGACACAGAAGCGGTGTTTAAATATAGCCAAAAACACTTGCTTAAACAGCTACTGCTCTTCGTAACATTTGGCCTTCCACTGCCTATGGCTTCGCAGTATCATTCAAGTTATTGTACCTGTTTTGCAGAACTGAAGATTTAGAGAAGTAATTTTTTTAATTCAAATACCTACACTTAACGGAAGTGAATTTTGGATATGAATATGCGAAATGAAATGAATATCCGAGGTCCTCATGCTATGCAGTTATGCAACTCTTGCTCTCTTCCCACTACAGAACACGGAGAATAGGCCTAGCGCTTAAGGTATTCATGTAAGAAAAAAAAATGCCATGAAAATTAAATATAAAGACTCAGGACTGACACTACATGAAATAGTTCATTAAAATTCTTGGGATTTCTTCTATTCCTACCTTCTTTGGACTTGGTGTCCCCGACTAAGCACTTATCCCCCATACAACATTCGAACTTCTCATCCTCCAGGATGTTCGTGAGGATGGCGGGTTCATCCTTTTCTTCTTTGGATTCCTCCTCATCCTTTCCGTTCTCCTCCGGTTTCTTGGCCTCTGTGGTTGGAGGAGGAGGTGGAGGGAGGTCGTCCTTGAGGTGTCCCTTGTTGTCCTCCAATTTCAGCCCGCTTACTTGTTGTTCCAGAGTCGTGGCCATTTTTAAATTCCTTTTATTTTTGTTGGTTTTCGATTGGCGAAGGTTTAGAGTTTTTAGTTTCTGGTTTTAAAAAACCGGTGCACTTTCTTTCTGTTGTAATCAAAAATTTTCTACACTCAACAAACAAAATAATGTCAAGGGGAACCTTTCAAAAGTTTTAAACTGGAAAACGTAAAAACATAAAAAAAAATAATTTCAAATCGATTAAACATAAAACTTTTGCATATATAATGTAAAAAAAATTCATATCCCGAGCGCCATTGCAAGTCGAAATGAGACAAAAGCAAATAACAAAGGAATAGTGTTCCTAAACCCAGCAAGTAAACTTAAGCTTGTAGGTAACAGGAACGTTTTTAACACAAAACAAACCACATTGAATGTACCCATACATAAAAAAACCTAATCTGCCCTTTCTGAAAATATGTCATTTTTATTACGAATTCCTCTAAAAATAAACTGCCTGAACTTCATACTCCGTTCGTATATGAAAATCCTCTGAATAAGTACAAAAGTGAAACAATCCCCGTTTAAAATATAATAATGGACAAAACAGCTCAAGACCACGAACGCCTTGTGCACCGACGAAGGGAAGTCGCACCACCAAACGTTCACTCGCTACGGCGTCTAGATGGACACTGTGACTGCGGTCTCCAGTCCACGAGCTTGGTGGCTTCCCGCTGATCAGTGTCTGGACAGCACTTCCCCCATACCCATCTCCTAGCAAGGCATCCTACTGCTGTTTAACGCACAACCCCACCCCCCTTCCCCTTTTTTTTCACCTCTCTCTCTCTCTCTCTCTCTCTCTCTCTCTCTCTCTCTCTGCCCGTCCCATTTTCTAAACAGACCCTTCTTGAATGCTTGTCTTTTTCTGTCCCTGTAGTACCTTGTCTCTTGTGTCTACATTCCTTTCCGAGGTGACACCTCACCTCCCCGGCCGGTATTTCTGAACACCTGTGAAAACACCTGCTTTTATGTTAATTTACATGCGAATGTATTTTTCTTTCAATATTTATGGCTAGCGTAATATTCAAGTTTCGATGTTTGTTTGATTTAGGTATGTTCTTCAGTCACGGCATTGAGCTAATGTTTAATAATAATGACAACGGCGGGTGGTTACGTTACGTAGTATTATCATCACCATCGCAATTCAAGTGCAAACGAAACCGAACTTTTTTTTTCGTTTACATAAAAACAGAAGGCAAACAGCAATTAAGTGTTCTTCAACTAAGATTACAGTGTATCAATATTTCAGATACATATATATAACCGTCACCAATTCTCGGAAGAATCAGCAAATAAAAAAATAATCATATCTTTCAAAATTGCAGCCGGTACTAAATGCCATAGTGATAAACGATGCCAATTTAATTACTCGGCCATGCAACTTGCTCACGTTTGAAACTACGACAATGAAGTACGCAATTTATTTGTCTCCCCCTCCCCCCTTCACAGAATTTGACTTGGCCTGCTAAAAAAATCCACATTTGCATTTTCCCCTCCCTTTCCGTAGATAACCTGCGATTCAAAATGTTGGCGCTTGTCTCTGTAGTTGTCATGGATGGGTGACCGGGCCAGAAATGACAGAGGCACTCGGCATTTAACACCACTGGGTATCTACTGACCTGGGCATGAGGGTGGCACCTCATTCTCGTATCTGACATATGAATGTTTAAAAGTGGAAGGGTAAAACAGGGGGGCCCTTCTAAAGAAAAAACGCTATGATTTATATATATATATCTATAGTATATATAACTATATATATTATATATATAAGATTATTATATAAATATATATATACTAATATATATATAACTATATATATATATTATATATATATAGAATATATAATACATTAATTATTATAAATATAATATATTTATATAATATATAGATATATATATACTATATATATATATATATATATATATAGACAAGAAAAAAAAAAAAAAAAAAAAAAAAAAAGAAAAAAAAAAATTTAAATATAGTATATATATACATTATATATTAATATATATATATTATTTCATATTATAATTATAAATAAGAGGAGTAAACATTGTATCCCCATTCACCTGGTCGTTTGGATAAGTACCAAGAACTATGAAATTACCAACGAACGTCTCAAACAATGATTAATAGGAGGTAATGGACGGACAACATTCCCTTGATTTCTTTGCTGAGATAAGAGATTGCTCATCTACCAACCCACCGTCTCCTCTGTTCACTGGAATTTGGGTTCGTTCGTGAGGTAAACAATAAAATATTTGGTAGATCAAACGCCTAATTCGTTAGTATTATAGTAGATTCATATTAACCGTGCTTCTGATGTCTAGGCCAGTCCCTTACGACGCTCCTGATTGGCTGTTGATAAGCCAATCACAGGGCTGGAAACTCTCAGTCCCTCTTCGAGAGTCATATAGGACAGGGATGATATTCACCTCTCCTGAGGGATACGTCTTTCAAAAGCATCCCTCAGGAGAGGTGGAACATACACCCTGCCTATGTGAACTCTCGAGAGACTGAGAGTTTCCAGCCGTGTGATTGGCTTATCAACAGCCAATCAGGAACGTCGTAACGGACTGGCTTAGACATCAGATGTATGGTTGATGTGAATCTACTATAGTATGTGGAAACTTCTATTTAAGCTGCCATTTTCACCATGAGTATCCTGATACATAGATCAAAACCTTAGTCTAAAGAGGAACTGCTTTCATCAAAATTACAGATAATCAATTTAATTGCCATAATCTCTAACCTTGGATGTAACTGAAATCTCACTTGTCGATGAAACCACATAAGTATGCTATAAGAGAAATAATCGAGTTTCCCCCAAACAACTGAATTCATTTTAATGTGCTTACATAAATTCTTTCTAAGTAAACCAAATTTCTCTCCAGGTAAATCCTCAGCATTCAATTTTTTTCTTTATTTCATGGTCACATTTTTCCAAAGAGAAAGTTCCTAGATATCCAATACCTTTCACTTTTCGCTCCTTCGTCATTATTCCCCTTAGTTCATGCAGCTCTGCAATGTTTACCTTTCTTCTGTGGCAGAATAATATTCATACAATTCTATTCAAAATTCATGTTATCAGTAAATCCAAAAAAGCAAACTTACTAGTGTAAGTATAAGTATTAAGCCCTTACTACGCAATCCACGTTAAACGGGAACCATGGTGAACGGTTCTAACCCATGGCAACATCGTAAGTGATATTTCGGGAGATCATTAAAAAGCACATTATGGTCCCAGCTGAGGAAACTGGATATGCTGCATTAAAAATGCTGTCTAACAGCACTCAATCTCTTTCTTGATCAATTTTTGGCAGCTGGTCAGATTAGCATGGTGAAGAGGTACCTGCACCTGGTCCGTTCGATGTAGGCAGGGTTCATAATTGACTGACAAATCAGGATTACTCTGAACGAGCTGTCATTTATATTAATACGTTTATACGAATTATTGGACGCATATTTATATATATATATATATTATATATATATATATATAATATATATATTACCCTATATAAATTTCAAGGAAACGGCTGCCCCTCCAAACCACTTGAAATACAATAAAAAAAAAATTAAAAAAATCCAAATCCGAATGGAGCATCCTATCAGCGTCGAAAATAGAAAATGATAATTGTTTGACTTCGAACATCCCCTTGAAAATAACACCGCTTTTTGACCTTTGAGGTCGCACGATTTTTGGGCGCAACCTAATGCGTTTATATAAAAGTTAAATACTAATAATCAATAGAAGCAGACCCCATCACGACCAGGTAGCTGTGTTAACATGATCACCTCCGGGCGGATTATCTTCAAATTACTTCTCCCTTTACATCAGTGTACGTCAAGATCCATTGCGGATAAAAGCTTCAGCTGAACGAGGGGGAATCCTATTCTCAGAGGGGAGAGTCTGTTGCTTCAGCTGCAATCTCACTTATTATCAGGAACTGGTATAAAACACGTTAAGTCACTCATGTTTATATAGACTTATCTATTTATATAATATAATTGAGCTGGATCTTCAGACTGATTTTTTATGAACTCATTAACTAAAATAAGACAAAGGGGAAGCGCAACGAAAAATATATTTAACTTGAATTTCAAGTTAGTTCCTTACAAAAGGTAGGAAAATATTCTCATTCAAACTTGCATAAAATCACACAAAACCTTGAAATGGAAAAAGAAACTTAAACCTACGGAAATCAAAGAAGTGGTTTCCGGTGATTTGCAGCTATATCCACGCTGAAACGTTCGGGTGAAATACTCGTAAACCTTCGGCCAGCTATTTTCCTCTGACGAATTTTCATCAATTCCAGTGGCCAAAGGGTGAAAAGTCAATGCTATCACAGCACAATTTCGTCAAGTAAGGTTCGAATCACCTCATTTCGGATGTGCAATGTATGTAACATTGAAGCAAACAATATAGTGGTCTCAAGACAGTCTGCTTATTATTCTTTTGAGGACTTTCTCTATGATCACAGTGCTCAACATCTTTTTGTTTCTATAATCACAATATCTGGTTACTATATATAATACTATATATATATATATAATATATATATATATATATATTTAATATATATATAAATAAATATATATATATAATACATATATAAATATAAATATATATAAATATATATATTTTATGTATATATATATATATAGTATATAGTATATATATATATATATATATATATACTATATATACTGAGGTTTTGTCTATATTATCTACATAGGTTCCTATACAACTTGTTTACTAATGCAACTTATGATAATAATAATGATAATGGTAATATTAATATATATATATATATATATATATATATATAATATATATATTAATATATTATATTATATTATAATATATATATTAGCAATGTTATCGTACCTAATATATGACGGGTTTATTGTACATTTATGGCTCCAAACATGTACTGAGATCAAAAGACCACCGAAATCCAATTATAAAAAATTGTGAAATATATATATATATATATATAATATATATATATATATATATATATATATATATATATATATCTATATATATATATACTTGTAGTAAACATTTATCATTGCTCAAGGAACACATCAAAATTAAAGACTTATTGGACAAGAAACAGTTTGGAAGTGCAATCATAAAAAAAATTAAACCCTTTAAAATGCAGTCAATAAACAAAGTTCATATAAAAATCTGCTAAACTATCTACAAATGCTAGCAGACTAAAACGCCATCGTCACGAATTGTATTGTCATTATTTAATACATTAAACAGCACCTTCTCACTCATCAATCACTTCTTTTCATGTTGCCCTTAACTCTGCCCTCTTTCTTGTGTCCAGCAGACCTGGGCAGGAAAAAATATTATGTTTACCTTTATATCTACCTCAAAGTTCAAAAAGAGTTCCGACTACAAAACATGAATTATAAATGTCAACTACATGACAATGCTCTTGGACCGACTACTTGTTCTATGATCCATATTTTGCTATGTCCAAGGTCCTGGGATTAGGGAAAGACATTAAGCTTCTTACACCAACTCTGGCCCTCTGCACATGTGTAAAGGATCCTCGTTAAAAGATTCTAATCCTAAAAGTTAATCAGGCACTACTTCCAGGAGGGTTAACACCATACCACTCCCCTACCCCCCTCTTCGATGTTCGATGTTTTGTCACCGCCGCTAATCTCTCTCTCTCTCTCTCTCTCTCTCTCTCTCTCTTGCTTTTTACTATTATTATTATTTTTTTAATTTTGCATCGAATGGTAAGAAAGTTCGTAAGGTCGGGGTTACCGAAGCTATTTATGACAGTGATAACCTCACTTAATTAAGATGATATCTTCCGTGGGAGAGTGGGTAGGGGGTAGGGGTGGTGAGGGGGGGAGGGAAAGAAGAGATACGATAATGATTCTTAATCATTACAGGATACGCGTATTTATAAATAGCACTGACGGCAGACGGACGAACACACGCATTCACAGGTGGTGTTGGTGTGAAAGAGTTAAATTTAGGTATTCTCAGGACGGCGATGACACCAGTCTTATATGGATAAAAAAATAGAAGGTTGTAAAAAGGAAGAGTGTCAGCCATGACGCCTAGAACCCATAAAATACGTGATAAACAGCGAAGTATGAACCATAAGAAATTCAGTTACCGGAAAGAGAGAGAGGGAGAGAGACGAGAGTGTCATTCCCCAAAATGAGGAAGAATGACATAAAACTGGAGATAAAATGCGAGAGGGACAGAAATAGAAAATGTGCACCACAGTGGAGATGAATGAGATCGTTTTTAACATTTGAAACAAAGATGGACAATGAGCAAATGAAACAAATGTATGAAATATAAAACACTGGAAACAGTGAGAGAGAGAGAAGAGAGAGAGAGAGAGAGAGAGAGAGAGAGAGAGAGTTCACCGCAGGAATGAACTGGAAACCTATACATACAGATTCCAGAAACCGTGACAAGAGACTAAAACACCTGATCGAGAGATCACAAGACCCAGAACAGAATAATTAGTCCCTGGACAATGTGGAAAAAATATACGAAATTCGACTAGAAATTTAGATAATTACAGAATCCAATAAACTTGGGAATAAATTTTTAAATAAGTGACGGTTTGTATTTCAACCGCATACATTCATTACAAAAAACATTAATTTCTTAAAAATCGAAGAACTAAAATATGTAAAAATATCTAGTAACAATAAACCATAAATAACTTTTCCTTATTCATTCCTTAAAGAATGTGAGGGAGAAATCAAGGTGATACCGAAAGAAAAAGATATTTCCAACTAGCAAGAAAAAATAGCCACAAAATTTGAATTCTTCACCCACTATTATAACTAGTAATAATGATTTGAAAAAATCACAACATATACTGTAAAAGAAGATAATCTTACTGCATTCAGACCAACTTAATTTCCAAGAAACGACAGCAACTTCCACGATAAGACGGACTTAAACAGTAGACTCGAGTGACACACATCAGATATGCCCTTCAAGCACAATGACAGTAATAATGAAGCCGATGCAATATGACGTTGATGACTCAATAAGTAAGTCATTGCTCATAGGAGGACTCGGACAGACGTTACCTGATTAGCATGCAATAATGGAAACAAATAAGGCACAAATGCAATGCATCAGGTGGTATGAATAAACGAAAGCCTGTGTCTGACGTCTGCTGGAAGCTCGATGTATAACAATAACCATACTCACTGAGTGGTAATGAATATGATTAGTTGATGTCCAAGACTAACAAAATGGTACCCAAAAAATACTTACTAAACGTATACAGACATGCATTAAGCAGGTGAAGAAAAAAAAACACTATCAATGACTGTATCGCATTGTAAGTTCAGCCCCACATCAAAGAAATCATTGCGAGATATTTCTACCAACAACAATATAGCTCTGTAAAATATACAAACTACTCCTAAGAAAAACAAATAAATCACACAATCCAGTCCAACGCCAACCCCCCCCCCCCCCCCTTCCGTGATCAATCTGAAATCCACTTCAACCTTCACAGTTTCCCGAGCAATACACTTCCTTCAGAACTGCTATAAACACTCAAGGTGAGGAGTTGCATATTTGTCCAGGCTACAGGAAAACTTCCTACTTTCGTAGCAATGGAAAAAAAAAAAGAAGTTTATGGGCGTAATTCGATAAGGCCTTGGCCAATACTGGAACAGCACAGTCACTTTTTTTCTCATTAACTATATTTGCTAAAAACAAGGACTTCTAATGATTATGCTGAAACCTAGTGTAAATAAATGGCTACCGTAATTAGCAAATTAGAGTCAAT